>NC_051156.1:113016038-113056715 GCF_013339745.2 Dermacentor silvarum | reverse complement strand
CGGGCTACAGACAAGGCACCGCGCCGCAATACTGGTTTGAATTGTGTTGAGCAGATGGCGCCACAACATTAGCACTGATGATGCGATGACATGCGGAACGCTATAAAAGCCTAATTGTTTACGGCATCATTCATTTATTACCCCTCTTCCGCATGGTAAGTGATGACGATAGCGAGCAAACACCAAGTAGACGCCGAACAGACGCTGTGGTGCAGGTGAACAGTTGTACGGGCTTGCGCCCGTACTACTTGCTAAGGAGGCTCAAATGTAACTGCAGGGAAAGCGTACACGTAAAGCGAAGCCCTGCAGTCGCATGCATGTAAACGCAACTTATGGTTACTGCGCCAAAACGTGTTTTTTTTGTGTCAATCTACCACACATGGAGAAAGTAACAGGATGGCAAGCAGACGCTGAGGAGACGACGCGGCGCGGATGAGCACATGTCGAGGGGCACTCGGCCTTCTTATTGGCTAAGAATTCGTGTAGCATCCACAGTGCTGCCACCAGCTTGTGAGATGGGATATAGAGAAATTCGTCTTCAACAAGAGAGACAAACTTCTGATGAGGACGCATTGGAACGCAGGTGAGGGCGTCGGCGGGCAAATTAGGCGAGAGAAAAAAAAAGCACTACAACAATATTTCATTTACTCAACACGAGGTTGGTCTTAACAAGTTTACTAAGAAGATCATGATAGTGTGCGTTGTATTTGTTGAGTTGGGTATCTATATTAGCTATAAGTAATGATTTATATACTATATATTATATAAGTAATATTAGCTTCATAAGTCATGATTTCAAAGGAGGTTTCGCACTATATGACAAATCCCCAGTGGGGAGATTCTGCCCTAATTTTTTTCATTGTATCCTAAAACCTCCGGGTCGTTTTGTGAAGCTCTTACGTCGTTTTTGAGATGATTATTGAAACTGCAAAGCCAACTTGTGATCCTCATTATAACGTACGTTTCCCATGGTGTCACATATATTTCTTTTACTTTGGGGGAAATGTAACTGTAATTCAGAAATTCGGGATGACTAAACACTGTTGTGAGGCTACGTAGTACACTGCGCTAATAATACACTACGCTAATAAGCTAATACACTACGTATTACGTAGTGTATTAGCTTGTTCGAGCGTCAAGTTCCCAGACAACGTTTAATTCTGAAGCACGGGGTGGAGTGATTCTTTCTTAGAAAGATAAGACGCAACATGATGGTCGTAAATTGTTGTACATAGTAAAGCTTTATTTGTTCTATCAAGGAATAAAAATAATCACATTTGGGGATACAAAAGTGCTCAAAACATGAAAGCACAGAAATTCAACCGCGCAATTTATATATTACAGGCGTTCGTGCATGTTGTTGACGTATCAGGGTTTTCATATGGTTGCGAAAATGCACAGTAGTGTTCAGTGATGGTGAGCCACAAAAGAGGAACAACATCATCATCAACATCAGAAGTAACAAAGTAGAACAAAGGAGGGCGTAGCTCGCGCTTCGAAGGCACTAGAGCTGTGGCTAGTAGGGGAAGCAGTTTCGCACGCACACAAGGAGAGAGAGGAAAAGAAAATTGGCCGCCATCCCGCCCTGCGAGCCTGAATGTCCAGCGAAGCCGCATAAAACACCACACATGGTCGAGCATGGTATTCACGCTGTTCTTCTGATGTCTTTAATTTCCGTGGTCTACCCATGGCAGTCTTAGAATGAACTGGAGGAGTTGTTAGACGGGTCTCCCTCTTATATATCAAGGCGTGGTGACGTCACAAAGTATATATATATATATATATATATATATATACACTGCTGTATACTATATATATATACATATGCTGTATGCCTGATTGCAAAGCAAAATATGCAGGTTGCCGCCGATTTTTAACCTGGAGTTTTGTGTTTACGCCACGAAATTGGCCGCCCAACGAGAGTTATACAGCTTCGCTGCACAAAACAACTTTATTGTATCTCAATGGATTGCAGAGCAGGTGGCCTCAATCCAGGCCGCCTCTGTCAGCGTGTTTGATGGCGGATAAGATGTACTCGACCAGGTATTCCTGTTTCTGGTGTGTAGTGGCTCTAGTCAACCACCTAGGGTTTAATGGTAAGGATAAAGAGGTGGGCTAAGGCACTACTTGCAGCGCTTGATTTTTCGGCCAACCAGGCGCTTGTCGAATTGCACGAGAGGATTTTAAGCTGCTAGTTGTTCTACATTCAATATCTCGAACAACGCAAACGACAGGTCAAGTGATGCGGACAGATGACGCTTTCTGTCCTGTCCGCTTCACTGGTCTCGTCGTATGCGTGTGTTCGATATATTACGGAAACGAGAGACAGAGCTTCCCCGAGCACCACCCCAAGTTAACGAGGGAGCACCAGAAAGCAAATAGGCAAATCCTGACACAGTCGTATGCCCACCCCCAAACACTAAACCGGATGTACCCGAGCCAGTACAGGCAAGAGTGCCCCGTGTGTCAGAAGCCAGCAACACTCCAAAACATGATAGCAGAATGCAGGTTTAGCCAACAACACCCACCACTCCTCCCCAATCTTAAACCCAACATGATCCCACCCCCCATCCAACCTCTTAGAGAGCGATGGAAGGTATTGCTATCCAGTCCCGCCCTGGAAGACCAGCTTCAGCTCGTTACCAGGGGCGAGGCGGCGAGAGCATCACATAGATTCCGGCGCATGCGCCGAAAAAGCTCCCTAAACAAAAATTTCATTCATTCTATAAGTAGAATATTTCGCGCATGAAATGAAATATGGGAAAAGATTAGTTCTGCGATGGCTTACGGACGGCAGTATGCAATTACAGGTCCATGCAACAGAATGTAATCCTCTTCCAATAAGTTGAAATATGTTCCAGTGTCAGGAAAGGATGTCTAAACAGATTTAGCGTAGGTAATATAATTTTATGTTAAACAGACTTCCTGGTGTTCAAAAATCCCAAAAAGATACAGCACAGTGTCCTTATGCCTTACGAGACCTTACTAGAATGTGGCTGTTTTACCTTAAGTAATAAAGCATGACGCCTTAATCATCTGCATCACTAAAATATCCCCCATTCAAGCTGCAAAGTTAATATGATGGCTTTATGTAATGCGTGTTTTTAAGGGAACAACAAGACTGATGTGATGAAAATTTATTCGTCACATGATTCACTAAGCTGAAGCTGTTTATCTTATGCAAGTAATGACAAAACATCGCGAAACGTTTGAAAACACATCTTCACTCGACTCCATCTGCTCCCTGCAGGAAACAAGGCGCTGCACGCGCTTACGTCAGAAGATGAGGCAATGGCCCTGCGTGTCGTGCTGAGTAACCGGACTGGAGAGAGCGCATTCGTGGACTACGAAAGCTTTCGTGTTGAGAACGAAGAGAACCTCTTCAAGATGCGACTCGGAAAGCTGCTGGGACCAGAAGGTGATATTTGGGTGCCTACTTCGGGAATTCCTGCTAAATTCCCTTTTTTTTTCGACGCAACAGCGATGCAACTACTTACGCGGCAACCCTGTTGTGGACAGGGTTGCCGCGTAAGTTCTCGCGTCGCGTCGATTTAAATGACCGCAATAGTGTTTCATGCCATTCGAAGGAGCCTTCAAAGTCTATTATAATATAAATGTAATGTGCCGGGTATTATGGAGGATCTGCTTACGAATCATTAAAAAGAATAAATTTAAAGTGTGCGTTGTATTTGCTGAGTTATCGGCTACTCAAAGTCGGATATTCTGATCGTGTCTTCAGCTCTCCCACTGCACACAATGCCGTCTGCAGATCGCACGTGGTATAATGTCCGTTACGCTCTGCCCACCATCTTTCTGACAGTGTCTGGGCTGTGTGGAATGACATTCCATCGCGATGTGGATCTCGTAGGTAATCGCACCGGCAGAACGGTGTCGTGTTTTGCCACCTGATGGCGCCACCGCCCCATTAGTAATCCCAATTATGCTAGCAAAATTACTAGCAAAACGCTAGCAAATTCGTTTTTAAGAAATACTCAGAAAACAGGGTTCAAAATAAATGAGCGGATAAAGTGCACAAGTATCTGTACCTGAAAAGCGTGGGCACCAAATGGAGGAAGAGGCCAAGGAAGTTGGCAGCCAAGTTCCGTGTAATTGAAAGTGTAAATATACAACCAGGAGTCCGCAGAAAGAAAGTGAGAGAAATTGAAACTATGAATTGGACGGAAAGGATGGAAACAAAAAAAAAAGACCATGGTAATTTAAAAGAACGGGAAGAAAGAAACTAGGATAGAAAATCTGTACGATAACACAAAGGGCAGTGTCTTGCTATTTGAGGCTCCAGCTGGTTGCATAAGGCCAAAAGCACACATGAGCAAATATTCGCAACAAGATGAGGCATGTGTAGCTGCAGCGAAAATCCGGAGTGCACTAAACACATCCAAATTGAATGCGAAGGGATTCCCCCAGTGATACCCGTAGATAACGTACACCTTCCAGAAGCGCTTGGACTTAAAGTGGGTGGTAGCATCAACTGGTCAGCAGTCGAGATAAGCAACGGACGTTAAGAGTCTAGGTGGAAAGAAAGCAGGAAAAGAGATTCATACGAGCGGATCCATTGCAGGCATAGGTAGCGCTGCAAAGTAGATCGAGAAGTTTTGAAGAAGAAAAAAAGAATAAAGAGATGTATATAAAACGTTAGAATGACAAAGATGTGTAACATGCCTGATTAAATTAAGCAGGCTAGGTAACGCTTTATTACTGCCCGGTTTCAAAGGAGATGCTAACAACTTGTCATTATGATCACCATAATCGTATTTTATCGATTTTGATCCTCACGGAGGTACCGTTCTTGCGATAGGTTTTAAGAAAGGCGGAGCGTGCTTACTGTTGCCTAATAATAACCAAATAAAAAGAGAAAAATAAAAAATGGACGCGGCTTTGAAATAGTGGAATGGATGAAAGATAGGATAACGCAAATGCGAGCGAAATTGTCGTATCCTATCTTAGTATATAAATGCAATACGGAGGTCAGACGACTACACTGCTTATCGGCTAAGCTCGTATTTACATTATACAAAAAATATTGTAGTGGCTGTTGAGCGTGTGCACAGTGACCATCTATTTTAGTGGACCACAAACTGAATAGATGAAGGCAGGCAAACTGAAAAGTGAGAGAAGAGACAAATAGAGGAGGTAAAGAGGCGCTTGATTTGTGGAATTGGCATGAAAGTAATGTATATTTTAAAATTAATTTTTGAGCACAGTGACGACTGCTATTTATTGTTAATAATGCAATTTGTGTAAATTACGCGTCTAATGTAGGATCATGCGCTAAAGTCCTAAATAAGCGAAGGTTACTTTGTGCCTTTTGTGTGAAGGCGTTAAAAGAATTTCAGTTTAGTAAAAATTCATTGCAAGTGAGTTTCAATGAGCGCTGTAAGAGACATCAATGGTTGTTATATTTTTAGTAGGTAAATGTTTATAAATGGAAACGGCGGCTCACAATGCGGTTGCTTTGTATGTCACATCGTTCATGATGTGAAGTTCAACCTTCAAGAAAGTACCTTCATCGTAATAAACTTATGGATTAAAAGTGGACGAAAGCATCAACCGGTCAGCACTCAATATAAGGAACAGACGGTTAGAGCATTGGACACGTGGTACAATGTCCATTACGCTCTGCCCATCATCTTGCTAACAGATAATCTCTGGTTGACCTCACTGTCCTTCTTTTACCTTTCTCTCTCTTGCTGACCGTGTGGCGACTTTGTGACAGGACATTCCGTCGCGATATCTTTAATTTTAATGTTTCCCCTTGTATTTTTGAACCACTTGTGTACCTGGGACACATTTTGTGATACCCTCTATGCTCAAAATCACTGCGCGTACGTCTATGAAAATGCGCAATTTTTTTTGGAAATTCTATCCTCTCGATATGCTTTGCCCTGAAGGTCTAATAATGTTTATGTTGATGAAGAAAAACTGCAGTGTCAAAAGCACCGTCAAAACATCTTAGCAATGTTGACGTTGTTTATTTTTGGCACAGATATATGTCGGCCTTTGCACAATATGTAGTTAAGCAAAGGCCGTTTTTTCGTACAGTGTCCAGCTACTTTTGGCTACTATGCATGAGGCAATGCGAACAGTATGCCCTAGACTTCTCTACGTTAGCTGCTTGTGCCAAACGCCTAGAATAAGTGGTACAACACAAGAGAAATTTCTTGACATACGTTCACCCATTGCACTATTCTTCGCATGGAGGCTTACTTAAAAAATAAATCCGGATCCGGCGTTGACGTTGGGATATTTTTAAAGCAAATCTTTGTGAAGCGGGCAAGTGTATGCTCTCAAACTAAATACAATGGTTACAATTGCGTTCATTATCATCATATGCAACGTGGAATTCTATACTATGTTTGCTTGCGCACAGCATAGGCCACAATTTTATTTTCATGAAATGTATGTATTTATGCACCACACCATTCACTACCTTTGTAGAAATGCAAAGAGCAGTTCACGCGAGAACACAATGCGAGCCATCGACGCAGTGACGTCACGGCAACGAGTGCGATGTTTAATGTTTTGAGGCGGAATAGTGGCGAGTTCAATGCGAATGACAGCCATAAGTAGGACTATTGTTCCAAGATGTAATTTAGGCGATCGGGCTAATAATGTTCACCCGTTTCACTTCGCCGTTTGTGTAACAATGACAACTGCCGCGCGCGCACGTTCTATGCTACCTAACGCACGCGTCAGTCGTCTCAAAGAGCTACTTAGCATTGGCACGCATGAACTATTCGTGCAATTGTGGCTTAATTGCACGCATACTTCTCCCGTGCAAACGCCATGTGCGTAAGCCAAGTGACTTAATGGCCAATAAAAACCGTGATTGTCGCTTAGTGGCTATAGTATCGGCCTGTGGACACCTGGGTTCAATACCAGCATAGGGAAAGTAATTATTTTCTTCTTGCGAGAATATCGTGCGAGATATTCGGCAAGATAGCAGCAGCAGCCGCCGCAGCGGCAACGTTCTTCAAATTTTGCGACGGTTCTCAAAAAAAGGTTCACTTTAAAAGATTACCTGGCAGTCCGGGGCCTTCATTTGTCGAGCTGGCTGTAGGTAGTGTGTCTGTCGAGGCAATAAAATAGTGTTTGTCCCAGCTAACATTAACTAAGCTGGTTAAAGAAAAAAATGATAAAAGAAGTCACGGTGCAAGATGCGATTGTAAAACCGAAGGCGTTCGGTCGTCATACATCTGACAACCGAACACGGTCGGCTTTATGAGCAAGTCTTGCTTCGTGATGTTTAATTTTTTAGTTTTTTTTTATTTGAACAGCTTGGCTAAGGTTAGCTGAGGCACCATATTCGATATTCCCGACACTAATGACATAACTTTTGCCTTACTTCATCTGGCAATATTCTACTTCTATGTTTCAGGGTGGGACGCACTCTCGGACGGCAACGATCAGAATTTCTCCACCTTCGAAAAGGACAATGATGGCGCGCTGTCCGCACATTGCGCCTACCGGTACCGCGGTGGTTGGTGGTACAACAACTGTCACCTCGCCAACCTGAATGGCCTGAATCTGAACGGACCGCACGACAGCTACGCCGATGGCATCGAGTGGGGCGTTCGGGGATACCCCACCAGCCTTTACCATTATTCGTTCCCCAGCGTGCGTATGATGATACGACCGGCTGGATCGCTGTTGGACCGTCGAAGCAAGCTGGATTCTCCACTTCCCGCGTGACCACGGCAGCAGTATCGGGCCAATAAATGTCAATTACGTTGCGAGAAAGTCAAGCAAGAAATAAATCAAGAACCGGCGAATGAAACCTGTGTAGACTGTGACCGCTTAAATTTTAACAGCGGAGCTGTTAAAGCTCTTCGTTGCGCCGCTTAGTGGGAACAAAAACTGCTCCTGGCGATGACGTCACAGCGCATTGCCTAGCACACCCTCGTGGAGCACGGTGTGCTTCGCCTCCTCTCCGTGTCGTGCACATTTTGCCTTGACATGGCACGTGAAGGAGAGGGAAGGAGAGCATGCGCGCGGCGCGCGCTCTGCTCGGGAGAAAGAGATAATGAGAGTGAGAGATAAAGAAATTGTAGCCGCGCCAAGGAGGCAACGCGCAGAACTGCTGCCGACGCGATCCGCGTTTCCCCATTTCTCCGCATTCGCGCCGAACGCGCGCGGTGTCCGTGACGGCTGCACGCGCTTCTGGCGGCGGCCCGGCAGGTATCGAGCAGCCACGCCCCGGCAAGTGTGGAGGCGCAGCTTGGCCGTGACGTCACGGTGAAAATAAAGCTCGAAGCAGCCGCGACGGCGGTAGAACTCTCGTTGACTCTATGGCAAGCACATGTAGCCTTAACATGGGACGACCAAAGAAGATCCGTACACCCGAAGAAGCAGCCGCTCATCTTGAAGCGCGTCGCGCGGCCAAACGAGAAGCTGCGCGTTTGTGGCGAGCCGATTCGTAATAGCGTGCCTAGCAGCACTTATACAAGCCTAGCGAAAATTAGGCAAGCCTAGTAAAACCTGAAAGAAGGCAGGTTGATCACCAGCTCCGCTGTTTACTCCAGCCTTGCACCATTAGTGCAAGCTGCCCACATTTTTTTTTTCTGTGCCGGTGCTTGCAGAGCTCCCCACAGCGTCCGTGTGGCCTCATGCTCACTGAACCCGAAAGTGGTAAGCTATAGGCCTGCCGCGTTCTTGCCTTGTGAAAAAATAGACTGTAACATCAACATCTCCCCGGAAAATCTACGGGCGCGGTGGTCGGCCACGCTACTCACCTCAGAACTCCTAGACCAACTTTGGGCCATCCAGCGAGCCATGGATGCCGTGCGGGAGCAACAGCTCCCAGTGGCCATCTAGGCGGCCCCAGGCCCGGGCCTCCCAATCGCCGGATTTCAAATAAAGTTATGTCACTCACTCATCAACCTCAATAATGTTCGATGAAAATCATATGTGTTTTTATGCCAGGAGCCGACGGTTCCCCACAACTCTTCAGGAAAGTAAATTCGCTAGCTGCTGACATAGACAAAATCTTTAGATAATGCCTCCAGGAAATTAAAGATTTTGTCCCGTAGCTTTAAAAAATGCGAAAGAAATTAAGACTTACTTTTGTGGAAGAGTAATTTCAGCTCGAAATGCAACAGCCTTGACCCTAACAGATCTTACCCACCGTGACGGTTCGGTGGTTGTCATTGTGTGGCTTAGGATGTGGTCGTGGGATTGATTAACTGTCATGGAGGCTGCATTATGATCGGGTGGGAGCCAAAACGTTCCTGCAGATAGGCTTAGGTGCACGGAAAGAACCCCAAGTTGCCAAAAAGTAATCAGCGGTTTTATACTTAATAGCGCATGAAAAGAGACGAGGCACAGATGGACTACGTGGACACAGCGCTGTGTCCGCGTCGTCCATCTGTGCCTCGTCCCTTTTGATGCGCTATTAAGTATAAGAGATGGAATACCAACTCGCCCAATCTTACGCTCTTTCAAGTTAATCAGCGGTGTCGCGTTGCGGCGTCTGTCACAGCCCCGGTGTCCAACATCCTTCGGGTCGTTGGACCTCATGATTTGTTTGAGTCCAACGATGTTTTGCTGCACCGAGTACACGAATTAATTACGTACTTGTAATAAACGTAAATAGAAATAAACTTTATATGTCTATTTCTACTTGTGTCTAGTTTGCAGCCTAAAACTTCAAAATAGCCCCGCACTTGTACATGCATATATGCTAAATAAATAATTCAAGCGTTCATACGTTTTTCTGACAATAGCATATTTGCCATCAGGTATTGCTTGCTCTGCTCTAAACAATGTTTAAAGTGTGCAGCATAATTAATTCAACGGCAGTGATATCCTTAAGCACACTTCTTATCTACATTGTGTACGGACAACGACGCGCGCAGCAGAACCGTTCAACTGGCCGCAGCCCCATTTTTGAGTGACGATACCGAAAGTGGTGAACTACGGTCGGTTGGCAAACCATACCGAATGAATACACAATACCGTTGTGGAGAACGAGGGCAGCACAGCCCGCATCTTGAATAGCTAGCTGCTCAGCCAGCGGGTATGCTCTCCCAGGCTTTCTCTTGATGCCGCAAACCTGAACTTCCGGCAGTAATGCCGCAAGTTCACACTTCGTTGATACGCAATGCCTCGGGAGCAACTGGAGCTACGCTACCTAAGCTTGCCATCTCCGAATTTGTTGAAGACTTGTGTCGATGGGAAGACTTTTCGGAGAAATTCAGTGATGTGATTCACCGCAACGCAAGCCTCACAGCGACGGACAAGTTGTACAACCTGAAAGTCATCAGAGTTGACGTGGTAAGAGCCAGGCAACAACGGAGGCACGGCGCATCAACATATACTGAAGAAATGCTTCACGGATGGAATACGACTTGAGCAGGAGTACTTCTCCTGCTGCATACGTTTTCTCCAGATAGTTTTAGCAAGCTGCGTGACCAGGCCGTCATCAACGTCACATGGCTGGAGACACGTAGTGGGGTAAGGCGTCCAATTTTTTCCTTGGCTGTGCAACCTGTTGCTCTAGGCTTTCCCAGTCGACATTATGGTACAGTAGGACCACCTCTCTCATGGACCACCTAAGCCTTCCCAGTCTAAGAGCTTGAATACTTCTAAGGAACGCAGTGCATAGCATTGGAGAGATTGTGTCTTCTTGCCTGACCCTTTTCTTGATAAGTAACTTTCTATTGTTCTTGGGGAGAACCATGTAGCTGTGGAATGATTGTGCATATTTGCCAAGATATTCACGTATGCCACCTACACTCCTCGATTGGGCAATGCCTTTATGAATGCTGGTATCTCTACTGAATCAAATGCCTTTTCATGATATATGTAAATCATATAGAGAGGTTGATTGTACTCCGCTGATTTCTCGATTACCTGATTGATGACATGGATATGATCCATCGTAGAATATCCCTTCCTGAACCTGCCTGTTCTTGGCTCAGGGTGCAGCGCGGCCTCCTCCTTATAGAATTTTTCGAGGGATCGAATGCATGAATAATAACTGCATTGCCAGTGCCATTGTATATTAGATGCTGCAAACGAATTATTGAAGCTACGCACAGTCGAGTAAAATATGTATTTTTTCATGCAAGAATGTATTCGTATGTCCCAAAAACGGTATATGAATGCTGCCGCGTTTTTTTTGTCTATTTAATAAGTAAAGAAAATATCACACGCACTTTAGAACTATATCAGCTCGAAACCAGCAAAGCAGTACATGCAGCTGATATGAAAAACGTAAAGGCCATGAAATGAATAAGTTGAGGACAAATATTTTGATCAACCTTTGTCATTCAAGAACCTTGTTTACATTTTTGCACACGTGCAACGGCCAGGGAAAAAACCTCAATGGCGCTGTCCTTCGTTGCAATAGATTGCGCAGGAGCAGCTGTTACCGGTCGTGTATTGTAATAACACCGAGATTAAACTCACAACAGTGAGTACAAATAAAAAGTAGGAGTTCTGCAAAATATGCATTACAAATGCGAAGATAGAATGGAATATACAAATGCGAAGATACAACTCGCTAAAGGGGAAAAAAGAGTCGCTGGAAACAAAGTTCACTGCTTGTATACACAAAACCTCGCAACAAGATATTCAAGTATACGTCTATGTCTCCAATTAATCTAGGTATTTAAGCAAACGTCACTGTATATAATGCGTCAAACAAGACAAATAAACATGTTGCGCAGTCACAGATAGTAAACTTTGCGCACAGAAAGTTAGATGATCCAGAGATAGAGAGAGATAATTTATTTGAAGGAAGGCAGAGAGGTCGGCCTGAGCTAGCATGCTCTAGCCTGCTACTCTGCACAGGGGAGGCGGGAACGGGGACATAAAGGCTGGATGACGGGTGATGATGACATAGAAGAAGGATGTACAACGGTAAAGGCAAGTTCAGCATCCTCATGGCTATCAACAAAGTCCAAAAAGGTCCTTCAAACGTGTCATCTACCTTCTATAGAGCATGGACGGAGTCACGAATACAATTGAAAGTTCACAAAAACTCGCCGCGAAGAAGCTTGTGTATGGGCTTCTCCTGCGTGAGCACCCCAGGTGCCAAGCAAGGTAATTAAGCTATGTAAAGAGCAGCGATCAGCTGCTCCAGTACGGCGAGGACATGCACGGCGCTTTTAGCGGCCGGAGTCTGGAGACCACATAGAATCACGCGCATTGATTCTAGCAGGCATTTCAGCATTTTTTCAACGCTTTCTTGGTCATTCTTTTCAGCTCCTTGCTTGCCTATAGGGTTATCGGCTTTACTAGCCCTAGAATCCACTTCTTGACGTAAAGGAACACTACGGCATGGTATCGTGGGCGTAGATCTACTGGGTAGCGAAGGCCACTCCGTGTCTGTGCCACCCAGGGGCGACGAATGTGCGCCCTGTGCTCTCGGAGATCCTGAATTTGCTGTAGGCGCGGTTACCGTCCTCGATGCCAGCAAAGGCAGATGTTGTCGAGGCCCCTGTGGCCCACAATCCAGTTCTCCTGAAGTCATTGGATGGCGCTTCTTATGCGAGCGTTGTCTGTCTCGGCGAACAGATTGAGCAGCCTGTCTATGGGAAGACTTGTTTTTTGCCATTTTCCGGAGAATACGAACTTCCTGCTGCATCTTCGGGCAATCCTTCGACGTTGCTTCGTGAGAGCCAGGACAGTTGGGACATTTCAATGAAGGTGCATCACAGTCGGTGGTATTATGTTGCCCACCGCAACGCTGGCAGGTCACTTGATTTCTGCACACAGCGCTTACGTTACCAATCTTGAGACATTTCCGACACTGCAGAGGCCTTGGGACGAATGGTCGGACGCGGTGTATCACGTACCCCACTTTGACAGTCATTGGCAAAGTTGACGAAGCAAATACTAGTTTGATGCACCGGGAGTTCCCCAAGCGGTGAATCTCAAGAATCTGCACTGATGAACTCAGTAAATTTCAGAGGTCAACATTATTCATGTCAAGGTCGACATCAGAAATTACACCAGTCGTTGACTCCTTCCCGTAAGTAAAACAGGAACGGACGGGAATTCCGCTTAATGTTGGAATAGTCTTTAACTTCTCTATTATAGTTGAACTCTTGGCATCTACCGTCAGGATGTTTTTTGGAGAGTTGATCCGGATTTCGTTGACTTGACCAGGGGCCACACTTTCAAAATATTCATATAAGAACTGCCTACTTAAGGAGTTCAGGTTGTGTGACGCCGTAAGCGGCACGTAAGAGACCATGAAAGACGGCTGCTCCCTCTCGTTAGATGAAGTCTGCTCACTTGACATCTGGCGCATCCTCTTCTTCATACGACGGCCCATGACTACGGCGTATTCGTTGTCGGAGTCCATGGCTTCGGGCGTTGAGCTCTCCCGGGAATGGAGCTGGTCCGAGCTCCCAAAGTCACGTTGCCTAAACATGAGCGATGAAGTAGACGGCTGACCTTGTTCAGGTGGTCGTGCGAGCGTCTTCCTGCTCATTCTTCATGAAAATACGTTGACGAAACTGGCAGAACCGTAAAAGACTGCATAATAGCGAGAGGCCCAGAGCACCGGTGAGCCCTGAGCACTTCTTTCTCTTCCTCTCTCAAGTTCCACCACGGCGTTCCACCACGGTTTTGTTCTTGCCTGGATAGATGATCCAGGCAAGAACAAAACTATGATCGCAGAAATCGTGATATGTACTCGGGCCATGCGGCGGTCGCGACAGCGCCATGTGGGTAGAATATTAGAGGAATAATGCAGAAATCAGTACGAAAATGTGTAATTTAACTACCTGCACAGCTGCAACAATTATTCTGCGCCCAAAATTAAAGGAGGGTATTGCTTCGTTTAAAAAAGAAATAAAAGCAGGTAGCTAAAAAGGAAAGAAAAGGACAAACGAAAGCGACAGATGATGCGGCAAGTTGAACTATCGAATATCTGAGCGTGTTCTGGCAAAGGCCGCGTGGGCCGGGCTTTCAATGAGCAAGGTCGGTCAAACTTTATTATTGATGTCCTCGCAATTTTCGTATTCGCATGATAATTTTGATCATGATGCTAACTGCTAGAATGAACGACTAAAACTACTGCGGTTTTAAATGCTGACGAACAGTCATACGTTTTCAAAATTACGAGCTTATGTACCTGAAGGAACATAGCTTTTTACTTGCATTGATTTTTGCTGCTTCGCTATCTACAGGACAAACGTCTCTCTTCGGGGAAGTTGAGCGAAGTGGTCAATGACTTCGGACACGTTGATGCCGACGTCTCTGTGGGTGCATATAAGCGCCAGCCTAACCATGCGTTGCACATACATTGTAGAGCGCAAGTAGTTTTTTTAAGTAAACTCTTGATAAAAAGTATTTTCTGTGCACTGGCAGTGATCACTAGAAGGGTCACTAGAATCTGCAGCAGTTTGTACACGTTTACATAGAACCTGCAGTCGCAATGAGAGAGGGCATCTATTTCGGTGCTAAAACCTAAAACACTCCCTCGATGTCGTTAGCATCCTTGTTTAGGTACCTTGCACAAACCACCTGGACTCTCCCGTCGTGAAACAACTTTACTGTGTCGCACGTGGTTGGGTGTCGCATTTACCAACGCCTATTCGTTCCTAATAGGGATGGCCAACAGTGCGGCGTGCAATTTGTGCGGGTGCGACGAGACTCTCGAGCACCTTCCGTGTCACTGTCCATCTTTCGACACTAAACGACGTATTCTCCAAGCTAAACTCAACCTGTTAGATGACAGAACGCTCTCGGAAGAAAAGATTCTTGGGCCATGGCCTATGCATTCTTGCATGCAAAAGGCCACAAACGCCCTTCTGCAGTTCGTGAAGAGTACTGGATTGTACGAACGCTTGTGACAGCGGAGATTCTTCTTTCACTGTCTCTGCGAATGACTGACTCCAATGTTTTCCCTTTTCTCTCCTTATCTATTCTTCCCCTTTCCCCTCCCCAAGTGTAGGGTAGCCAACCGGGCACGTCCTTGGTTAACCTCCCTACCTTTCCCTCTTCGTTTATCTCTCTCTCTCTCTCTCTCTTGCACAAACAGTAGGCTGTTCGATTCCAGCGATGTCCGTCGTTTCATCAGGAAGTATGGAGAAGGAGCCTAATTTTGCAACTAGGCTTAATTTCTTTGATTTATTTCACCACAAATTTCTATAACTTGGTTTTGTGCATCTGGGCTTAAATACGAGGCATTACTGGGGAAACTTTCCAAATGGTTCTTCAGATATGTATCTGTACAATCAGCTCGCATGCGAAGAAGCGCTCTGAAAATAACTGTATTTTCAGCGGGGGTTAGCTTAATTCCATGGGGCCACATTCCCTGTGGCAACGGAGAGCCAGACCTTGTCGGCCGCAAAAAGAATTTCCTCAATAATAGGCCATTTACTTTCTTCTATTTTCTCATATTTTACTTTGCCTGCCCTGGTCCAACTTATCGATCACATTGGGCACGCTTCCTGAATATGTTTGGAGAAAATTATCAGCTGCTAGCTCACAGTCACGGTGATATTTAGTATTTTCATATGTATGAAAGATTGCGAGCGCGTGCTTTCATTTCTGGTACGGCTTGGACACGAGGGCTCCAGTGCAGGCATGTTGGCCCAAGTTTATAAGGGCATTAACCCCATAAAGTTCCAGAATTGAAAAACTAAAGCACCCCTTTGTAAATTTCAGTGCAACTTTCGCGTCAAAAGTTTATGAGAACTTTATACCCATAAAGTTTCGTCATTGAAATCCATGCGCTCCGTAGATTCCGCGGCCGCTGCGAGATGCCGCAACGAGGCCGCTCGATATCGAAAAGCCCTTGAAAGTTTGTGCTCGGATGGGGCTCCTTGCGTTAGGTGACTCCAGTTGCAAGGGCGTTGCCACGAAATACAGCCCGAGTACGCAATCTTCGTGCCGAAATGTATTTTCGAGCGTGAAACCGACAGTGTAGACAGAATCCAGAATGATTCCCGCCGTCGGTGGCAGTTTTGGTTGGCGGTGCATGCCGGCACGCAAAAATTTCGGGGGGGGGGGGAGGGGGGGGGCTGAAGTCCCATCATCCCCCCCCCCCCCCCCCTGGCTACGCCCCTGAACTGATAGTACAACTCACGCGGAAAATAGAGACTGTGGGATCGGCTCCCAGCAGCAGCAAGTTACCTTTTCGTCAAATTTCATTTCCAGTTACCAGCGAAGCTGTTTAGGCCGTTCGTTATTCCGTGAGTCGTCCACAAAAACCGTAGGCCGATCCTGGCGGTTGTGCAGAGCGGGTCCAAGCGCAATGGCACATACCCTTGTCAACTAGCGAAGCTGAGCTTGGCTGTATACGTCTAGCTAAGCATCTTTGGGACTACTTAAGCTTAGGCAGTCATCGATAGCGAATCGATTGCCAATAAATAGCTAATCAATACTCAATCAATAACCAATAAATTCCGGAAAACGCTGGGGATGACGTTGTAGTGCGTAGCCTAGCCCAAATAAGTAAACACCTGGCTAAGCCAATCAATAGCTAATCTATTATCAACCAATAATAAAAAAATTCCGGAAATTGCTGGGGATGACTTGGTAGTGCTTAGCGTAACCCAAATACGTGGCCAATAGCTTGCGATAGCCAATGAATAGCCAATCAATAGCTAATCGATATTAATAAATAAATTCCGGAAAATGCTGTTGTTGACTTGGTAGTGCTTAGCCTAGCCCAAAAGCGAGGACTAGCTAGGTGCCTATTAGCTCTGCTGTCAGTTTAGCATTGCGCCTCCAGTGCAAGGTACACTGTTTTCTTTTTTTCCTTATTATTTTTGTTAAAAATTATGGGGTTTTACGTGCAAAAATTGCGATCTGATTATGAGGCACGCCGTGGTGGGGGGACTCCCGAGTAGTTTGTACCACCTGGGGTTCTTTAACCAGTACCTAACTCTAAGTACTCAGATGTTTTCCCATTTCATTTATTATTTTCTACATTTCAATTTGAACCACCCTTAATTTCCCCGATGTTTTCCGTGGCTTCATTGTCTGTTTGCTTTCTTTATAAGGTCACGATTAACAAAATCGAGCCCCTCAGTTTACCTTTTCTCGTTTATGTGTACAACGAAAATGTTTGATGGTTGGTTTAGAACCCGATCCCTCCAGTGATGAAAACCGATGCTCTTATCTTTAGGCCATGCATGCATGCCTAAAAAGGCGGAATAAAGCATCCTTGCGATATTCCCTCGTGCAAGCTTTCCAGCGCTTTGAGCCCCTCGACATGTTATCCGTGTCGCATGTGAACAATTAGCTTATTTAAAAACTCCGAGCGAACTCAGCTACATTTGCGATATACGTAATGCATCGCAATACGCAGTGTTTTTTGGTGTGATAACCACTGGCCGAAGTTGTGGTAAAAAAGGTTCATTCAGAAGCTGCAGCCCATATCCACTGGCATATACCCAGGTTGCCGTCAAAGAGGTTTATTTGAGTGCGGCACACCCCATGCACGAGGGCAGATGCCCAGTGAAACATACCCAATAGTACATACCCAGTGCGCATACCCATCGCCACATACCTAGTGGCCATAGTATTACATAATTTTACACTGCCCTATCATTGGCTCAGTTCATGAAAACGACCAAATAAGCGTAAAACACTGGATTTACTCGCACAAGAACGTTTTGCTTTAAAAGTGAGCACGAGCATTAACTAAGAATCAAAATAGAAGTAACAGGATGCGATCATCGCTGACATTTGCTGCCCGTCTCTGATCCCTCTGTGGTGCGGTTTCGCCACCGTACTGCATTTTGTAATTAGAGATGCCTGTATAGTGTACTTACCATATGTTGAGTTTGAATGGACCAGTGTTAAAAAATAAAAAAAAAACTTCGCTTATATGGACAGGCATGAATAATGTGTTCAGCATATATTTTCCTTGGCGTCCTCGTTTAAGTCGCATGCTTAGACCTAATATTTAAGATTAACGTACTCTCCGATTCACAAGTGTTGGTTAAAAGCGTTATTCGACGTCCGAATGGTACTTAAGATGGAAGGAACCGGAAGTAACCTGAATTTGTTTAATCAGTGTGAATTGTCGATGCAATCGTGAGAAAATAAATGAAGTTGATTAGTGGAAACATGTCACCTCGCGATTTTGGTTTTCCGGCTTCGTCATTAGGTCTCATCACAATTATGTAAGTACAACACTTCTGCAAAAATTCGAGATAGAGCTACAGAGTAATATTATGTTAAATTACATTTCCCGTGAGAGGAAGAATCAGGCCATCCATGAGTTCACATTTTGCGACATGTAATGCGGCTGTACTCCTATGGTACTGCCAACTGACGTTACCCTTCACGGCTGATATGAGAGCCCAGTAGGGTAATGCATCTAAAATAACCGAAGAGAACCTTAGTTTCTTTTTTTTTCGGTACTAAGTAAGTCTGCTCCGGCTTACTTACCTGCTTGCGAAAAATGCAGATACAGGTGGCAGGGCACTATGGAACCTGCGATCGCCATTCTGTGCATCGTCGCTTCTGTTACGAGCCGCGTGCTGTCGATGCCCCAGGCCCTGGTTTCGGACAGCAGAGTTCAAGAGCATATGCCGCAGCAATCGGAGGACTTCAACGCTCTTGAAAGTAACCTTCCGATATTTCTTATCTGCGTGTCCCTAATATCACTGAAAAATGTTAAAGCAAAACTTTTTTTTGCCTACACATTCGCCACCTTCCCTGTCACCGTTGTTGCCAGTCTGTCCATCAATTAGTTTAATGCCGAGTAAAACACATCGACATGGGAGAGAAAACACTCAAAACTCAGCCTATCGGTGAGACGCTGTAATTAAAGCTGTGTTGGTCCTGGAGATGGTGTATGATGAATGAAAGAAAACTACGTCGATGACGACGAAGTGTCCACGGGTTCTTACGCCATTGGACCACGCATGTGAGTCATGCCATCAAATCATCGATGGCCCTGTGTTATTCCAAAGATGCGTCGTACCACGATTGGGCCACGTATAACAAGCACGTGACGACATGCTTCGTGTCGAGAGACGCATCTAGTCAGCGAGAGACGGAAGACAGCAGGCCGAAGTGTCGGACGCCGGCGTTCAAGGCTCCAGGGAACGGGGCCGTTCATGGAGCTGCCGCCCGACTGCTGCACTCGGCTAAGGCGTTCGCCAGCACGAATACTACAGCTCGCAGCGTGGCTTGGCCTCCTGTGCTACTCCTTGCCGCGAGCATCGCAGATCGCGGGCAAGGCGTATCCTCGATCGGCTGTTCAGCGGGGCACCGTTCGTGGCCTGGCTAATGGCCGCATATGCACCGAGCACTCCGGCTTGCGTGCATGCTGTCTGCTGGGCAGGCTGACCGTTCCTGCACCGTGCGCTACGGCTCGCGCACAAGCTTTCTGCTGGGCAGGCTGACCATTACTGCAACGTGCACTACGGCTCGGTTGCAGGCTGACGGCGGAGCGGTCGTCTCCGGTGCGTAAAGATCCATCTCCTCACCATCCAACATCCAGGCGTGTTCTACGTCGTCACGTCGGCACCCTTCACTTCGGAAACCTCTCCTCTTCTGCCCACTGTACTGTGAGCTGTCTTGAACTGTTAGTTTCTTGGACTCATGGCAGCCTTAGTTGTTCTACCCTTGCATGTTTGTCATCTCATGTGCTGTAACGTTCTGTACCGTTGTAGTTTGGTTTTTGTTTTCATAAATGTAGCTTGGATTTTTCATCACGAGTCGGACTGCTTTTTCTTAGTGCCTTTCCTCATCGCGCGGCACGACAACCAAGTGTGACGAACGTCCTCGTAATTACCTTTACACGGTGTATTGTAAGGTTGGACTTCATTCACTGATCCATACATCCGTATAGCATGTGTCATTTCATGGACGGCTAAGCAAGCGTGAACTGGACACACACGCACACACACAAGCACTTATGTGCATGAGAATGCACACTTTTATTTGTCTCCAGTTAGTGCTTCCGACGTTGTCTTTTCGAAATACGAATTTGCCCCCAAGGTTCTCGGGTCATTTAGAATGTTATATGGGGGTGTGTAAACCGAGCTGCTCCTTCATACAATACAATCGTGATAATCCTGATAGCACTATCAGATTACAGTCGTTCAAGTGCGGACATTGGTCTTTTCCTCTTCCTTCGGGTTGAACCTCAGTATCTCGTCGAGTGCACGTAACATGGTATGGAGCGGAGGAGGGGGGGGGGTCAATGGCCTTCTCGCTGGGTGGTGGGTGTGTTTGATCGCGCATTAATCGGCGGTGTTGAAGCATTAGGCATGCGTCGCTACCTTTCATATAATTAAGTGCCACACATCTCCGCTCAAAATGCTTCCTTGATCACGCACAACACCTCTCAACAACCTGCAAGTCATCGCTCCGTCCATGTCGCCTACCTTGAGACCCTGTGATCTTATATTTGTATTTAGGCATATGTTGTAAAGAAATTGCATAGCCCGGCATGCGCGATATGCATAGTTGTAAAAATACTTAGGAAATAAATTAAAATGGCATGTACCGTGTGTCTTTTGGCAAAGTAATAATTTAAACCACTCAACAAATCTATGCTTCTTTTTTGTCAAGGTGCGTTGATTGATAAGCAGAAATATTACCAGAATGAATGAATCAATATTGACACGTCTTTATTTGGAGAATTTCCACCCAGAAACAAAAGCAGCCCTAAACTGAGCACCATAGCGGCAAGGAGAATCGGCACTCGTAAAGTGTACTCGCACTTCTACAATCGGATCGGTATTTGCACACATGTCACCACACATTCCGCTGAAATTGCTGTTGCTCAGAAATATTCAAGATTGAAACAACGCCATTATCTTCCTGCGTGTAATTAGATAAGTCATGCCTGCCTCGTTACAGAAATGGCAACGACGGTTAGTCATGTTTCGTACCCAGCTAGCCCTTTGCATGCAAGCGCTATAATTTGATAGCGCTGACCACTCTCAAAAGAGGACATGCAAATAGTCATAAAGCGCTGTAGAAGTTGGGGATGGTAGGGGGGACCGCTCCAGTGTGCAGCAGCCCGCTGAGGGGGTGCAGCTCGCTTTGCGGTGGTTTCTACGTTTCTATGACCTAAGTTTTCTGCGCGGCTCGTCCCCAAATACGGCAAACGTCTGCACACAGGCCAGCTAGATAGATGGGCGAATGAAGAGAGAGAGAGACAGAAGAAAGGGGAAAGGCAGGGAGGTTAACCAGATGGGAATATTCGGTTTGCTACCCTACGCTGGGGAGAGAGGGGAGGGGGAGGTAAAGGGAGAGAAGGGCTGAGGGAGTAGCGTGTGGTCATGACGCCAGGAGCGTCATACGAGAAGCGATGCAAAGGCGGGGCTTAGAGTTGCTGATATTTTTATACGATCATTTTAAAAGCATTCTGATGGGTTGCTTTTGATAATCAACAGTATCCGGGGAACAGAGATTGCAAATTAAACACTTACTCGTCGTCCACTTTCGTCACAAACGACCTTGACCGTGAAATGTACCGTCTCCTATCTACTTACCCAGTCGCTCAAGATTGCTCACGCACGTTCGACTCTGTGCTTCATTGAAGGCGAGACAGTTTTTTGAGCCGTATACATTTGGAAATATTCGCTTGCTAACTAAATTAACAAGCATGGTGTCAGCTCGCACAGGCAAACATGAACACATCACACGCAATTACCGCGGTCAATCGCTGTCAAAACACTGGCGTCAGGAAGCGTGCCAGCAGCACCGAGCGAAGTGACCTTCGTGCTGTGTATCGCTTGAACGCAAACTGAGCGACGAAAACACCACACGCACAAATGTATGAGGCACCTGCAGATCGCTTTCAATAGCCAGTTTTAGTTTCACGTACGTGGAATAGTTCGCGTACGCGGAGCTCCTGCGTTACTAAAATGCACATGCACAGAACGTAGAGGCCACCCGCGTGTGTTGCGGATGGGCGTGATATCTTCGCGCTTGCGTTGCGTGCTCTACGTGCGTGATGGTCCGGCGGGGCACTCTCGCGAGTTACAAAACTATCGAGAGACGCCAGGTTTCTAGATGGCGGTGGACCAAGCGAACGCTCCGAGCAGTGCTCCGTGCCTAATGTTTTCAAAAAGTGACGACTTGTAAATACTTCGTGACGTTCGAGAGTGCAACCCATTCGAAGAAAGGATGCAGTATTCAATCGCCATGCGGCTGTCGGCGGCCAGGGGAAAAGTGTTCAGTGCTCGCACTGTGCGCGATCGCACGGACCTCCTGTTCACGCAGTGCGCTGACAAGAACAGCAAGAGCATCCGCAGCTCAATGACCTTGCTGCTTCCGTTGTGTGTAGCGCAGGTAGATATACGGCAAAGGTCAGTATATTTTTCGCACTTGTACGAGTCCTCAGGTCCGGAACTGAGGAGTAGTATGAAGAGCAAGATCAGCTGCTCCAAGAACTTCTCGACATGGCAAGAGAAAACCACTAAAAATATCGACGAATCCGAAAAACTTGTGAGAAACAGAGCTCTTCAGGTGGGGAAGCTGCACGGCTACGCAAGTAGGCGGCATGCCGTTCCAGAAACGCTGCAGCTGCAGTCTGCGCTGCGAAAGCGAGAAGCAGCAACAACAGCAGTACCAACTTGGATGATGCACGAAAATACGTGCTTGTAGCCTATGAATGCTGCCGATCAACCCGCAAATTAACCATTGCCCTTCCCTACAATTTTCTACAGCTGATACGCTTCCCTGTTCTTCTTAACGCGACTTCTCTTGTATGTTTCACGTTGCATGTTTCAAAAAATTATTTTACTTGCTATTCGCACGACTGCAGGCGCTGACAATGCGACACTGTCACAGCTTTTTGAGCATTTGATGACAGGCAATGGCGACACTGCAATAGTTCTAGACGAGCACCAACAGCACGATCCCATGCCCGCGCCCACCATCTGTGAGGAGCACTCTAATGCAGCAGCCTGCCCTTCCCCGTCGTCACCAGCGGGTTCGGCCATCTTAGGGGCCACTCGCAACACCCAGGAGCTGCAAATGACACGAAACGAGCCTGTGCGGAACTACTGTAAACACTGTTTTTGTATAAGCCACCATATGTAAGCATAGCTTTTTTAGAGGCGCTCACTATTCGCTCAAGTATGTGCTTTAACAGGAACGCTTATTATTAAAAAGCTGTGTTGTATAATGTATATGCACTCATTAAATCTCTGATTGTACAGGAAAACAAACCCAAGGTGGAAAGCAGGATACAGCAGACTTACAGCTTTTGGAGAAGAAGATGAAGCATGACGAATTTATCAAAGAAAAAGACTTCATCATAGAGTCCAGACGCCTTAAATTAGAAGATCGCTTTGCCTGGGAGAAAAAAAAGCCTTAATCGAGTCTGAGTTAAGAGGGCAAGCAAGAAAGCTAAAGGCTGAACAGCTGGCCGAGGAAAGGCGTGAACGAGCGTAAGAACGCCGCTTGGCAGCAGCTTAGCAGCAGGCATTTCTTGAGCGTGCTGGATAACATTGTGACAGAACTTAATAAATGAATGAAGTCTGCAAAGTGGGCTAGTTCGTGGAAGCGTGGCTCATGGTAGTGAATAAAGCTAACACAAGGGACCATGAAACTGATGTCAGTTTTGTTTTTGTCTCTTGTGTTAGCGCTTTGTTTTCTTCACTACCATTAATAAACCGAATCGTGCAGTGCTGTGTTGAAAAAAGCACGGTGCGAGGCATTTTGCTGCTCGAAAGTGCGCGGCGACCATGCGACAAATCAAAACTGCGCAGTTTGCCTTGCAACAAAAGCAGACTCCTGATTCCGACTTGGCTTGGACTTAATTGGCTGTAGTAATGTCTTCGATTGGCGCCAGGGAGCACGAAAAGGCACGCGGAAGCATCCATCGTATATGTATGCGAGAGCTCCACGCATGAGATTTCTGGCACTGTTTCTGCGTAACTGAAACTATAAACGTAGCGGACGCATCTCGCGTAATGTACGCGGAGTTCTCATGCTTACGTACGCAAAGGATCCACGCACGTTAAACTAAAAATCTCTAATATAGAGGGCGCGCGACCACGTGTCGGTCGTGAAAGCAGGTGGTTGGTGCCGTAATAGAAGCCCCCCCTTTCCGCACTACCTCCCGCGCTGCCTCGCCGCTGCCCTCCCTGCGCGAGAAATGCCGCAGTTGCTGTCAAAAAATAACGCCGTGCTAAACAATTGCTAAATAACTTTTTATTCAACCTTAGAGACCACTCTTTAATTTGTAGTGGCATTTTCACACCCCAATTATTGAAATTTTCAATCATGCTCAGTTGCGGAATTCATCATCCAATTTCACTACTCAATTCGAGCACCATCGAAACCAAGTATAGCGGGAGCGCAGAAAAGGTGCTGCCACAAACATATAAGATGATAATTCCCTGTTAAGAAAAGCTAGACGAATTTCGAAGGTGAACTTCACGGCCTGTGACCGCAGGTAGTGATGTGCCACGTTTTTCTTGGCAAGCATGCAATATCAGTATTTGACTTGACATGCCACGATTCAAACATCGTCACACATTTCCTCAAGGGGAGTCTCTGCATGACATAGCAGTGGCAACACCACGTAGATAGCACAAGCCCTGTTCACTCCGACCCATGACGTCATGCTACCTGGTCCGAAATTTCCATTGCCAATGCTGGCGTGACGAAAGCGGTGGTGTCAATATCACTGTTGCTTACTCGGGAGCGTCTCCATTAGATTCAATGGCAGTCGTTCCAGGTAGCATGACGTCATGGATCGGAGTGAACAGGCCTTGTGCTATCTAGGTGGTGTTGGCAGTGGGCGCACTCGGTTTTCATTATACATGGATTAGGATTTAAAAGGTGATAATAGCAACTTCGAATTGGGTACAAAATTCCAGATTAAAAAAATTAGCGGTACATCATGATGCGGCTGCTTTCAAACATATATTACTACTGCTTTAGTACAAAGGTTATATAGGAAATTCCAGTAAATTAATCTTCTAGTACGCTCGCCTTCTAGAACGCACCTTTGCTTGGTTCACAGATTTTTTTTTATAAAAGAGTCTGTATGGTACAAACATGGATAAAAGAACTCGTTGAAATAGTTTTATTTTTCCGATTACAGTGAAGCTTATACTGCATGTGGCAGCGCGGCGAAATGCCCGGCAGGCCCGAATTCTCTTTCATATTTTATTTTCTGAATAATGGTACTTTTTCTTAGCATAAAATCGAGGAACCGTCCAGAAAGAAGTCTTCTAAACTATCTCGTTTTGATTGCCACCCTCTATAAAGATTCAGCTGCATTTTAATATATTGTGGTGGGCCTCATTGCTTTAGGATCCTTCTACGCATCTTCAGAAAATAAATTTGAAGAGCAAAATAAATTTGTTCATTCCTTGCAAATACGACAGTTTCAACCGATTGTTGTCCTTGCATTCCGGCAAGACGCGCTAGCCTCTAATGCTCTCGCGCTGGCTTGTAGCTCTTATTAGCGCATTTTAGCCGCGATAGCCCATGCGGGCAGCGCTTCACTGTGTTTGTACAGTAGACTGCACCTTGTGTCCCAGCTAACCTTAGCTAAGCTGTTGAAGAAAAATAAAGGATTTAAAAAAGACGGTGTTGAATACAGTTACAATACCTACGGTGATCGGTCTTTCTTTAAAGTTGTGACGTCCAAAATTGTATCTTGTGCCATCTTTTAAAAACTATTATTTCAATGAACAGCCTGGAGAATATTAGCAGGGATAGCCTATATTTACAGTAGTTAGTGACATGAAAGGGTATAGCAATTTTAAACGATGATAAATCGTGATACATTGGTTCAGATCTAAGAACATCATACATACCAATTATTTTCCTGTGGAACATTTCGTTGTATTTAACACTCTTATGAAGAGAAGCATCGTATACTGCAAGAACAGGCACTTGCTTAAGCATTTCGAGCAGAATGGTTCATAATCTGTCGTGTGCTGATGTCAAATAAAAAATGGCGTCTTCTCGAAGCGAGGTACGGAGAGTCTTAGTTTTACTGGACAGGCTTGAGATGTATGTACTTATAAAAGTAGTTCAAAACACCGAAGAGTATCTGCAACTCTTCGTTTGGTTGAAGCCGTCAAGCGCTATGCATTCTATTCCAGCAGCGGTAATCTTGTCGTCCATGAATTCTAATTTTGACGTTGCTAGCATGCGTTTCTCCCAGTTAAGCATTAAGCTTTGGGAGCCAGCATAATTCGTAGTGGTATGCAGCCTTTCCGCATGCACTTTTCACGTGGCTCTCCAGATAATTATCTTATGCACATAAACCCGCACGCCTGGTAAACTTTCAATTATATATGGCATCGTCCTCTGAAACACTCACTGCGACAAATCTATCCCAAATGTCTTAGAAACTAGTAAAATCCGAAAAGGCTCCAGAATGTGCCGAATCGCAAAGTTTCTGCGTCTAGCGGGCTATGATGAAAGCCGCTCTTGGCATAAAGTTTACTGAAATACTTTACGCCTTCACTTTCAATCTCGTACTGGAACGGAAGTTGAAAATGTGCCCCCTTCATCGCTAGATTCAAGTTCCTGGGTTCTATGCAAATATGCAACTTTCAGCTATTTATACGGACACTTACCAATGGGCTCACTCAGTTAGACGGTTCTTGAGCGTTCGTGATGATTTCTGTTGCTTTCAAGTGATCCATTCTTGAAAGTTTAGGCCGCCGAGCTTGGGGCACGCGCCTTCCCAGGCTCATCTACTGGATGGACATTGTCCTTCAAGTTAACTCTTTACTACCGTTTGCAGCTATCCAATGGCTGTGAATACGTCCTAACACAATTTTCTGTGGCAAAACAAAACTAAGACAGAACATGAAATAGTTGAAGCGTACTATAAAAGGCAAGCAAGTTATAAGTGTGTCAGCTGTCCTTCTTTGGCGCTGCATAAAATCGAAATGTCAATTCTTTTCAGGTATCTGGATACATGAGTCGATTTACTTGTTCAATCTTTCCTGTGATGATCTGTGCCTGATGCGAAATGTGTACTTATAGACAGCCAATTGAATTAAACGCTTGTTGTAATTTAAACAGCCTACTTGTCTTTTGTGTGGTTTACATCCTCGTCCATGGCACAGTTTAAAGAACAGCCATGCCTAAATTCGGGCTGTTAGCGCTTACACAGTTCGCTTTCACCCTGTGCGTCATAAACTTGGTTAACGTTCACCAAACTGAAGTGGGTGGTCACCTCAAGCTCCAGTAAACCTGTCTTTCATTTTTCAGAATGAAAAAAAAATCCACCTGGTGGCTCTGGAACGCTAGCTGATAAGAGAGGTGGACATTTCCCATGTGCATAATTTCATTTCATTCGTAAGTGTGAAGAATAGCCTTTGTGGGCAGCCGATGCTGTCTTGCGCTCCGTCACTTCATTGTGCCCTCAAGGTAGCGCATGGTGTTACCAAGGCACGTATGGTAGCGAAGCTCCCATAGAAGGCCATACCGTAGAGAAACATACTTACGTAAAGAGCGGACACTCGCGCCGTGTCGCGGAGAGCAAGTAAGGGCGTGACCACCCGCCAGACATTGTAGCGATGCCCGCTTGAACTTCACCTCAAAGGTAGACAGCTTATCATGCATCCACCGGGTTATGTCCACGCGTCCCATTTTCACAGAGACGTTGAGGCTGCGCGGTTCATGTGCCGCTGGTTACGCCCACCCCGCCGCGCATTTGAAAGCGTCGTCTCGCTTTCGCGGTAAGCTACTTACTTTTGTGCGCGGAAATAATTTTGCTGTTTCTTGCATTAAGAACATTATTAGCAAGACATTTTTTTTGTGCTGGGTGAGCGTATTTTGCACAGGTAGCATAGAATATGAGCCTTGGCGTCCGTTTACCGAACAGCCATCCGTTTGTTTGTGCGCCCGTCTTTTGCAAAAGAGCATCTCCAGCGCGCAATTTTACAAAAGGCACTCGCAACACGTTTGGTTTAAAGCACAGAATTTGTTATCTATGGCTAACCCGTATCATCACACAGACGCTTTATTTGGCGCGGCGTTTTGCGAAGACTGTTTACCTCACTGTATATGCCCAATGCATGCGCCTGGGCCGGTTCGCAAGAGCCAGTTTTACTTGAAGAGTCGCTTGTCATGGATAAACCATTCTTGTTGAGGTCTGTGTTTTTGATCTGTGTGTTTGTCATTATCAAGTGTGATCCAGTATTTTTTCTGCGTTATTCTGAATGTAAACAAGTAAAAATAAACTTTTTTGTATGGAACCACTGCTTCCTAATGTGTGCAAAAGAGAAAAGCGGCTTAAGAGTGGCAAAAAATTGCAATCAGGACAGCTCTGATCGAATTATTTTTCCAATCTGCATGAGCTAATTCAGCCTTGCTTAGGTTCTTCGAGAAGATTGGTGGTTGTTCCACAAAAAAGGTTCGAATCTGTGAGCTCACTACATCTTTGTGTACGGTGTGCTTAAAAATATAATATTAAGGTTCTCGCGCTTTCCTTAGACGACGTAGTTTAGCATTTTAACTGCTAAAGGTAAACCAGAATCGAAAGCACTGTTATCGAAACCGAAACCAAAACACAGCGAGACCACGCGTCCATAATCTTGGAGGACAAAATTAGCGGTCTGACCAGCCGCTCGGGGCGCTGGCTGCAGTGCAGTAGTTTTGAAGAAAGGCTCAGGAACATGGATGAAAATAAATGGGCGGCTAAAGTGCACAAGTATCTCTACATGAAAAGCGTGGACACAGAATGGAGGAAGAGGTCAAGGAAGTTGGCAACCAAGTACAGGATAATCGAAACTGTAAATAGACAACCAGGGGTCATCAGAAAGAAAGTGAGAGAAATAGAGACCGTGAATTGGATGCAAAGAATGTAAACGAAAAGGACAATGGAGATTTACAAGAATGAGAAGAAAGAAATTAGAAGGGAAAATCAGTACGATAACACATAGGGCAGTGCCTTGCTATTTGAGGCTCGAGCCGGTTGCCTAAGGACGAAAACATATCGGAACAAATATTCGGAAATAGATGAGACATGTGTATGCTGCAGTAAAGATCCAGAGACCATTCAGCACATCCTAATGGAATGCGACGGGATCCACACAGCGAGAACCGTAGGTAACGTGCAACTCCCAGAAGCGCTTGGGTTTAAAGTGGAAGGAAACATAAACAGATCGGCCGTAGAGATCAGCAAGAGACGATTAGAGTACTGGTGGAAAAAAAGCAGGGTAAAGATGGATACGACCTGATCTCTTAAAATCATAGGCAGCGATACAAGGTAAATTTTTGAAAAAGAAAAATAATGAGAGGTATACAAAAATGCTAGATAAAGAACATGTATAGTATACCTGATTAAATCAAGCAGGCTAGGTGACTATTTGTCGCCGCCCCGTTTCAAAGGGGATGCCAGTAAATCATCATCATCATCATCATCAAATCGGCCGCAGGGCCCTACGGGAGTGTCCGCTATTTACCTATATGTTTCTCTGTGGCCATACATCCTGTAATTGCTGCTCATGGAGGCACGGCAACCCCATCTAGATAGGTTTCGCAGGGCCAACTTCTAAGTGGAAAACATCAACGTTTGCCGTTTGAGTTTGTTGCGCCAAGTCGTCTACTGCGCCAGCTCACATCACATATAAAGAACAAACAATAGTACATTCGACCGATTATTTAACAGTACCGCGCGAGCATCGATTGGTCCGCTGGTCAGTGCCTTCTAACGGCGCGAAGCAACGAGATCAGCAAGAGCAGCGCATGCGCACAAAGTTCACTCGAAGCGCAAATTTTGTCTGCTAGTTCTTTTCCACAGGCATGACACCACCCCTGTCACGATTAACTCAATGGAAGCGTCCCTTCTTATTGGAGACAGCAAGTGTGCGTGAACCCGGACGCGTGCTTTTTACAGCATATGCCGCTGTATATACTGTCACGTAGTAGTGACAGTGAAGAGAACTGTTGCAAAACTGTGAATGAGAAAACTAACTTTTTTATTGAGGAAGCTGTGCCCACAAAAGCAAGTTACACTCAAAGCACAACAATAGCAGCGAACACAGTCGGCGATCATATCGACTTTTATAGGTCACTGGTCGAAGGTTCCAGTGTAATCGATGGTGCCCGCGTGGTATCCACAAACTACTACACAAATCGTGTCGTTCATGTAATCTGATTATACACGGTTCGGCGAGGACATACACAACACATAGACCAACGATAACGTTCGCTTAAGTTCTAAATCATGCACGTCTTGCGCTCTACGACAACGTTTATTGGCTTGTGAAAGCGGTCACCGAAGAAAGATAAACAAGTAAACGTGTCAATATAGTCCATATGCGTCGTAAAGTCAATTATAAAACGCGCAAAAATGAAAAATAGTTGACGCAGCACGTTTGAAACTGCTCGGTCGGCGGTGAGAGACTCGGGCTCTATGCTAGGACTTAAAGTCGCCTGTTTCCCGAGAAAATGACAATATTGTCTCCCGGATCAACGCGTTTTACTCGGCATTAAACTGATTGACGGACAGACTGGTGACGACGGTGACAGGGAAGGCAGCGAATGTGTAATCAAAATAAGTTTTGCTTTAAAATTTTCCAGTCATGTTAGCGACACATAGATAAGCGAGATAAGAAGGTTACCTTTAAGAGCATTGAAGTCCTCCGCTAGCTGCCACATACGCTCTTGAACTCTGTTGTTCGAAACCAGGGCCTGGGGCATCGACAGCACGCTGCTCGTAACCGAAGCGATGATGCACAGAATGGCGATTGCAGGTTCGGAAGTGTCCTGTCACCTGTACCTGCACTGGTCGGGCATTCGTTGCCATGCGGCCGTCGCGACGCCGTCACTGTCGTTCTGTGGCTGTCACTCCAGCTTTATCATCCGACGCTCTTCGTGCCGTCGATCTCACGCCATTGCCGTAGTACACTCGTCGTCATCCCATCGTGCTCATACCATTGTCAGGTTATCATCATCATTGCGTCGCCGTCATAAGACGTCATTATTCGATGTTTGCCACATTTTTGTCGTGATGCATTCGTGATCGTTCCATCGACTTCTTTCAAACTTCGTCATCCCACTTTCGTCATGTCGTCATCGCCACATAGTCGTCATCATACTATTGTCGTCATGCGGTCACTGTCACGCTGTCGTTTTACGATTAAGCCAACAACAGCCGTACTTGAAATTTTTACACGTACATTACAATACCCAAGACAGGTTTAACTTGGGTGGATTCATATGCAGCTCACTGGGAGGTAAAACTTTGCAATGAACTCATTTCTGCTTGCCAAATGTACAAATACAAATATACTAACATAAAAATACAAATGAAAGGACCCTTTTTATCATAAAACACAAGACACAAAATAGACAATCCAGTAATAATATTACAAATTCACCACAGAACACACCTCGCTTTTGAAACACTAGTAGGTTTCACTGTATAAAGGTTGCAGCAAATTCATGCTTTTAAATAGTAACAGTGAAAATAAAGATTACGTGAGAAATAATACATTATACATCGGTTTAGATTGTTAGCTAATGTGTTTCTGACCTGCAGCCAAAGACATTAAATTTATTTTGTTTCAACGCTTATACAGCATTGTAGTGATTTTATTATTATCGGTAATCTACTTGAAGCGCTAGCGAATCTTCAAGATACACAAGCTGTCTTCAACGTTTTCGACTTGTCTTCGGCAGCGAATGTCACATTGGTGCTACTATTTTTTTCTGCACTTCAAGCTATGCAGTACTTGTTATTATGCGGATTTTTCAATGCGACAGGCCGCTCATTACTAGGATCGATAAAAACTGTGTTTCTCCTAGCAGTACAGCTTTGTTATAATATCAGATGCTCTCCAGAAGCCTCCGGCTGCCACTAGTATTTTCGCATGCACCGCGCGCATGTCTGTAACTACCAAGAGAAACGCCGCACAAAATGTAACCAAACCGGAAGGGCCGAGCACGCGCCGTTTGTAAACTCGAACAAAAGCTGATATACTCACCTGAGACGTTAAGAGAAAAATGGCACAGTCACTTCATGCTGGCAGGCTTTCATATGCATCTGGCCGTCTCTGTGCGTTACTATCTATCACATCACAATGAAAGACAACGCAGTGCAGACCGCAACACTTCCGTTGCTTGCCACGGTCCGGGGAGCTGCACTTGTTCGATGTCGGCAAAGACGAAATGGCGACACGCTGCTGCTGGCCGTCCTTGTCGTCGCAATCACGTAGCACGGAAAGAAGCTCCGACTGTAACTTGCGGTAACGTTCGGATGCGAACACCCCTAACGCAGCGCTTTCAGAGCCATTCAACGACAGCGTGCTCGCACACGAGCTGCTCGCACATGATGCAACACAACTACAAAATGGCGCCAGGCTTTTGATGGCTTCGGCTAGAGTCACTCTACTTCGGCTTTGGATCACTTTGGGGCCGCACAGCACATGAACTAGTTTCGGTTTTCCTTGCTCGCGGTGAAAAAAAAGGTTTTGCTCACCGATAATTTTGCTTCACGTAAATAATGTTAACGAATGAAAGAGTAATGGATTTAAACAAGGTAAAACTATTCCCGTTTATTGGTGATAGCGATTATATGGACACAACCGGTGAGATTTATCTGTTGGCGTTGCCGTGAGCTTACGTATGAAGTCCAAGCATAGAGTAACATACCATGTTACTCTATGGCCCAAGTGCGATAAGATGCTATCCCGCGCCGTTGACTGTGCGCGTGAGAGCAAGTGTTCGAGGGTGAGCCGCGATGGATAGTGGCTTGATGGGTGCGCAATGAAACGTGATAACACGCGCGAAAGCCGGGGGAAGGGAGGCGTTGCGTTGGTTTAGCGCGCGTCTCCTCTTGCCGTTGCTCTGAAACCGGTATTGCGCCACACTCGCCCTGTTAGAGGTAATCTTCGATGGGTCCAAAAGTGGGGTGAGCCGAGGTAGCGTAATTTAAAGTTTCGGAGACGCGTTGAAGGAAAGAGGCAGCAGAAGCGTTCGGTCCCCTATCTTTGCGCTCATCACGCCATTGCTGTGACAGCAAGCGTTCGCGATCAATTGAGTGAGATCTGTTTATGTTAGCACGTGCGCGTGTGACCTAATGCTTGCTATGTAATTAGTAAAGGAATTTTTACTGCAATTTACACAGCCGCTGAAACTACGAACCTTGCTTCGTGCAGTTGCCTAATACATTGGTATAGCTATCAAAGTTTCGTCTTTCGGGGAAACTGCGACTTTTTGTTATTAAATTTCTAAGGGGGCTCAAAAGCTGTGTAGTGTACGCTGATGTTTCTTTCTGGTCCCGGAACGCAACGAACCGCGGTAGCCCAGTGACTGTGGCATTGTGCTTCTGAACTCGAGGTCACGGGTACGATCACAACCGCGGCGGCCGCATTCCAATGGGGGCAGATGCAAAACCGCTCGTGCACCGTGAATTTCGGGCACGTTAAACAATCCGAGCTGCTGCAAAATTAAACTACAGTTTCTCATTAGCGTGTATCTCATATTAAGATCTCGGTTTTGGCACATAAACCCTCAAAATAAAATTTTACGTCACAGAACTACATTTACAATCGGCACTGTTGAGTGCATCCACGGAACACCTCGTTGATGTGTTCTGTTTAGTAGCCAATCTTTTTTTTTTGAGATTTACTAATAGTCATAATCCAGTGTGACAAATCCTGGTATTCCTTAACACAGAAAACCAGCTATCGCTTAAACATGCGAGCTGTCAACAGACATGGTCAAGGAAAATCCACATTTCAGAACATGGGACGAAAAAATGTCACAGTTTCGCCCTAAGGGCGAAGCAATGAATGCGATAGCAACACAGCAATGTCATACGAAGTAAGGTGAGCGGCTTTGGTAGCAATATGAATTGTAGTAAACTTGAGCTGATTAAGTAAGCAGGTGTGCTGCGGCGTAAGTAGACCTACATGAAGAGAGACTCGATGACCACGAGAAGGAGCGTGTGAAACGGTGGTGTTGATGAGAAGCGCTTCCCGTGGGCAGCGCGTGCAAAGGGACACACCTGTAGCGCTGCACTGCCAATCCGGGCAGCATTGCATGTGTAGCGTGCGTTGGAAAATGTGGCCCGACTATTACTAACTGAATGAACAAGCGTGGTGTGAGCGCGCACAAAGAAACACGAATAGATCACACTGAATGACTGCAGACAACAACTGTCAAAACGCTGGCAGCAAGCGCATACGCCGCAGCGGGCGAAGGTACGTGCGGTCTATCGCTTCAACGGAAACTGAGCGGCGAATGCACAGCGCATAAAGGTCAGAGCCGTGTGGAGATAAGAGACGGTGCGGGCGAGCGACGAGCGCGGTTGGTGGCAGAGTAGAAGTGCGCCCCCCCCCCCGCTCCCGCTCCTTCCGGCGCTGGCTTCCCGCTTCCTTGCTTGTGCGTGGGAGATTGAGTGCGTTCGCTCTCCGTGATAGCGCGCGTCCCCGCACGCTTCCGCTCGGGCATACGGCGCGCGGCGAAGATTTTATCTATACGGAACCTCACGGCGACGGCGACGACCACGGCGACGCCGACGGCAGAAATCCGGTTGAAGTGTCCATATAATTGCTATCGCAATAAAAAAGTCGAGGTTTTTGACGGAAGCCCGTCTGGTCGGGAGGCATCATGAAGAAGGGTAAAAAAGGACACCGACCACTGAAAGAATGCAAGAAAAGACGTTGCGGCTCACGTGACGGGAGCCTTGTTCACAATCTGTAGCCTTGTTCATAATCTGAACAACAGATTGTGAACAAGGCTACCATCAGGGGAGCCGAAACGTCTTTTCTTGCATTCTTTCAATGGTCGGTGTCCTTTTTTTACCTTTCTTCATGGGCGAAGGAGTGAGACATTGCATTACAACCACGACATAAACCCTGAGGGTCTGCCTAAACCAGAAGCAAGCATAAAGCAAGAAGAAATTATCTGGTATTTCTGCAGAAATTATCTGGACTCATGCAGAAAGGTTGACTCTTATTTTGTGACTCTACTCACGCAAAAGGGGGTCTTAGCCCAGAAAGAGACAGTCACGTTGCTGTGACTCATTTTTGACCCTTTTTTTCTTAGAGTGTGGCTGTCGTACGTGGGCACCCACCTGGTTCCACGTCCATCCTGGCAAGGATGGCCATTAGCCCTTTGCCCTCTTCTGTGGCGAACCTAGCTCGGAAGAGCCGATGTGGCTGAGCGGACTTCCCTGGAGATTTCACAAGTAGTCAGCGGCTGCCACTATACATTGCTGTAACCCCTGGAATCCAAGCATCTCTTCGAAATTGTAAAATCTTAAAATTCCAGAAAAAGTAATCGGAGCATTTTCGTCGATACTATGGCTGGAGCGTCCTGTAAGGCTTACCGGTGAGTCAGGGAAACCACCGCGGCGCCGTTTTGAGTGCGTCGTGGATTGGGGCGAACTCTTTAGACCTTAGCTAGCCAGGAACGTTAGCCCGAAAGGCCACACTATGTATGGCCCAATGTCGGTATGCGCCAGCTTCGACGTGGAAATGAAGGCTGCCTGCCTTAGATAGAAACTTAACGCAGCGTTTATTTTTCCATCTGGAGATATGCGCGACGAGAGCTGCTTGTGCAGTTGGTTGGAATAATATTAGCAAGCTGTCATTTATGAAGGCAAAGTTGAGATCATAAATCACTCTATACCTTAGTCTACCACGTAATTATCTGCGATGTTTTTCAGCTAAGTTTATTAACCATTTGGCGCATGGCAGCTTTAGCGTTGTAAAATAAGTTAATGTTATCTGCAATCCGCAGATTCATGATTCGTGAAGTTAACCGCACGCATTGTTGGGTCGTCACAAATTATGAAATCTATTACAGCGAAGCTGTTAAGGGCTCACTCTTCGATGGACGCGTCCGGCTGTAGCAACAAAAAAACTCGATGGCCGTATGCTGTATGTGCGAGTGAAAGCGCGCGAGGGTGATGGACGCGCGCTTTCAAGGGGAGCGAACGCACGACCGAGAGCAAACGCGACTTCCCAGTGGAAGGGGAGTGGTGGGCGAGGAGGGCATCGAGTCACCCTAGACTGTGCGTGTGCGTGCCCACTCTCCCACTGCGCTGCATGCGCGCAGCCCTGCCGGCTTCTGCCGCCGGCTATCTCTGAGCTATCATCCGTCACTCCCCTAACAGTGTCAGCAACGGCGTTTAGCCGTTCATCACGTAGCCAGCGTTTTGACAGCGGTTGTGTGCGGTCACACAAACAACGTGCACAACTGTTGTCGACGGCGGCACCGTTTTGCCCGCGTTCGCACCGAACACGCGCGGCATTGGTGACATGTTTATGAAGAACGTGCCAACCTTTGCCGTATACCCTATGGCGGTGTACCGTAGCGACCATAAGGCCATGGTCCCTGTGGTCACTAAATAAATGATAACCACCGGATCATATATATTTCTCATTCTTTAATACTTCAGATACCCATTACGCCGTCACATCTTAATAGTAATAATTGAAAATACATAATTCCCGCCATTACACAGCTTCGCAGGTCTGCCATCTCAACTCCAGTGGAAGGGCTGACAGTTTTTATTATTATTAATATTATTATTATTATTATTGCGACAGCAATTTTATGAACACTCCAAGCGGATTTCTGCCGTCCGCGTCGCTGTCGTCGTCGCCGTGAGGTTCCTTATAAAGTCCAACGGCGATAAAATAGCCGCCACGCGCCACGCGCGAGGGACGCACACTTTCACGGGGAGCGAACGCCCGGCGGAGAGCAAACGCGACATATTCCGTCGCGCGAAAGGTCTGGGGGGGGAAGGGGGGGGAGGGAGGGGAGGCGACGTTTAGCAGTGGCACCAAATGCGTATCCTACGACCCGGCGCAAGGGGAACGGTTGACTCAATCTCCCACGCGAAAGGAGGAAAGCGGGAAGGCAGCGCGGGAGGGAGGGAGTGCGGCTTTTGCTCTGCGAGCAATTATCTGCGCACTTTTACTCTGCTCGGCGACGCGCGGTCGCGCGCACCGTATCTTCAAAGCGGTCCTAAAACGGCTCCTAACTTTGTATGGGCTGTGCTTTCGCCGCTCAATTTCCGTTGAAGCGATACACCGCATGAACCTTCGCTCGCTGCTGCTGGTGTGCTTGCTCACGCCAGCGTTTTGACAGCTCTTGGGCGCGGTCATCAAGTGTGATCTATTCATGTTTGCTTGTGCGCACTGACACCATGCTTGTTAATTCAGTTAGTAAGCGAATGTGCTCAACTTTACACAGCCGATAAAACTACTATCCTTACTCCGTATAGCTCGCCACTAATTTGCTATCGAAATTGATGATTGGCCTTTCGGGTGAAACTGCGTCTTTCTTTTATTAGTATCCACAGTACTCGAACCATCATCTTTGCTCACCATCGCGTAGTCGGGACACAGTGCATAGTGGTGCATGTTCGCGAACTTTCTTGTGCCGCCCAAGAACGCGCGTGCTCGCCGGTCTTGTTTCACGAGGAAGCACGCCAAATGTTTCCGATTACATCTCACAGTAAACATTGACAACGCATGAACAGTGCATATTATGCGTAATCGGGGTGTGTCAATGAACGGACAGTTCACCTGGCCGGAATCCTGCTCCCACTTCTCGGACGTTGCGTCGGCAGGCTGAACACTTCACCACTTGGGAAGACGTGCTGTACCGCCGGAATTACACCCTCGGCGGCCGTAAGTGGCTCCTCGTCATTCACCGCCACCTGCACTCCCAAAATCTGCTCCACTTTCCCCGACGACCCACGATGTGGCCACGCAGGTTTCCTGAATACATATTCTCGTGTGAGGCTTCGGTACTACTGGTGTGGCATGTACCATTTTGTTCTACAGTATGTTCGGTCATGTCCCACGTGCCAGCGACACAAGACTCCCTCAACACGCCACCGGCACCTTATCACCTCTGCCATGCACCGCCCGACCGTTTGACCGCGTCGGCATCGACATCTACGGTCCCCTTCCCAGCACACCAGACGGTTACCATTGGATAATCGTTGCCATCGATCACCTCACACGGTATGTCTAAACTTCACCTCTTCTGTCGTCCACATCAAAAGATGTTGACACTTTCATTCTTCACAATCTCGTTCTTCATCATGAAGTTCCTCGAGAGTTGCTGAGCGATCGTGGTCATCTGTTCCTCTACGATGTCATCGCAGCATTGCTTCGTGAATGCCGCGTTGTTCACCGCACCACCAGTGCCTGTCATCCACAGACAAACGGGTTGACAGAACGTTTTCGACTAACCGTAGGTGACATGCTCGCTATGTACCTCTCGTCAGACCACTCCAAATAAGACCGAGTGCTATCTTTTGTTACGTTCGCTTAGAACACCGCCATTCAAAGCTTAAATGGATTCTCGCCTTTCTTTCTCCTTCACGGACGCGAACCTTCTTCCACCATGGACACTATTCTTTTACACCGACCCGACGCCTCAGAGTCCACGACTCTATCACAAGCAGCTGCATACGCTGAAGAATGCCGCCAACATGCACGTTCATTCACATCACAAGACCAGTGGCGCCAGAAGGAACACCACAATGCATCCGCTACAACTACCTGCTATGCTCTTGGCTCGCTATTCTGGCTGCGTGTCACGTCCACTACTCCTGGCCTTTCAACAAAGCTGCTTTCCAAGTACCAGGGTCCATATCGTGTACTTAACCAAACATCTCCGGTGAACTACCTCACCGAGCCGTTAGAACAGTCTTCTGACCATCATCGTCGCGGCCTGGAAATTGTCCGCGTGTCCGGACTCAAGCAGGGCTACGATCCCCCTGTGTTTTCTTGCCCCTGGGTCGCCAGGATGGCTCCTTACTACGTGGGGGGCGATTGTACAGAAGGCGAATGACAGGCGCTTCGATGTCTGGGAAAAGAAGACGACGATGAGCGGTGGTGGTTGTGGACGCTCTCGCTCGCGCTCGCCAGTAACCAGACTTTCCTTTCGAATGGCCTTCTGAAACGCAACGTCCAGGCCTGCTTGCAGACCAACACCCTCATTTTAATACCATCATTATTGCAACTTTTGGCCGAAGGCTATAGCCAGGGGCGTTGTCAGAAATTTTTTTCGAGGGGGGTTCACCGGCCCGACCGGGGGGGGGGGCAGCTTCTGCTTTTCTCTACGTGACGTGATCGATAATAAATAGACAGTTTTAGTTACACGCACGTAGAGGCATTGCGTACGTAGAGCTTCTACGTGTAAGCAGTGCGCCTGCGCAGAACGTAACGGCCGCGCGCTGGTCTCACGGACGTACGTAAGATTCGATTTTTTACGTGCGTTTCTTGCGCACGTAGACAGCTTCGCGCGGGGGTTTCGCGAGATCACGAACAAGCGATAGCGTGCTGAGCGCGCGCAGATGGCTTGCATGGAAACACGGCGACAGGATGACTGGTTATCTATCTCATTCCATGTCAATGATGACATCAGATAACGCTTGCACAACACACTTCCGGGCATTCCGGAGACGATGACCGGCACGCATCAATGCACATCACTGGCTTCGCTGAAATACTCATCTTGAACATATTTCCCGCTAGATGTAGCTACGTGGTGCGTCGCGTACGTGTAGCTAAAAGCGTTTCAGATGGCGTGCACGGAAGGTACGTAGACTGTTCACGTTTGCGTACGTGAAGTCTCCACGTACGTGTAACTAAAGCTGTCTAATATCGGTAGTTTAAGCAGACTCTATACATGTATACCAATTAAAGACATGGGACCACCCCCCCCCCCCCTCCCATGTGCGTGTGCTTGTGAAGAAATTAAGTAAAACGTACAGTAAGCTCAGTATATACAATAAGTACGACAGGTACAGTGGGCGTTTGGAGCAACGGTCTCTCATCGCGCCACTGAATGGACCAGTCTTCGACAACGCATCATTGAGACGACCCGTGCGATCGGAGAGGACATCATTAATTGTTAATTTCCGTTAAGCGTAGATGGCGTCGTGCTCGTCGGGGCGAAGTGCGTTTCACAAGTCAAGGACGGCTATATGCTTGAAAATGCACGTGTGACCAGGCTATACCTACTCCCATAGCAATAGCTTGTTCGCTGCGTCTTTGCGCTAGAAAACTTAAATACGCGCAAAAACGCGTAAGGCTTTTTTTCAAAGCTTTCGTCGCCCTGCTGCCTCATACGAGTGGGTTGCATTTCCTGCGGCAAGTGCATGGGCCGCTATGTCTTCCGCTGTGTGCGAGCGTGCAGCCGTCATTTGCCTTTACGTCAACAGATTCATAATTGTACAGAATATTTCACCGCACAGCATAGATATGGCATGTGTACGCATTTTAAATAGTGCGTGCAACTCATTTCTGCTTCACTTACGCCGGTGCAAACAGGAAGCGGCCTTGTACTTCACAGAATCTCGACTGATTGGTGTACTAGTGATGCAGGAATAAACTTCGGTCTTGCTCAGTGCATAGTGCACATAATCAATTTCTCAGGACGCGTGAACTCCGACGAGAACTGTCAGCGCCTGCAACAAGGGTTTGCTTACGCTGTACTGCGCACAGCAGTAATCCATGCTTGTCGGCTGTCTGTTTCCTGCATTCTGTTGCGAGTCAGTGGAATTTCACTGCTGTCATCAACCCCTTCGTGTGTACATTCCACAACACAACAGCAACTACCAGCCTTCCGTAATTGCTGGTTTGGGATTCAACAACACAACAGTAATTACCAGTCTTCCGTAGGGGCGCAATCGCAAACAAGAGACGTTTCGAGCGCAGACTAAAGATCCTGCGCGAGTGCGGCCTAACCGGCACCTGAAGGGAAGCGGCGGAAATGTATACCGGAGATTTCGACCACCTGGGGTCTTTAACGTGC
>NC_051156.1:112958538-113011038 GCF_013339745.2 Dermacentor silvarum | reverse complement strand
GTCGTGCTCATACTATTGTCAGGCTGTCATCATCATTGCGTCGTCTTCATAACGCGCCATCATTCATTCTGTGTCATATTTTTGTCGGGATGCGGTCGTGGTCATTGTATCGTCGTCATTCAAACTTCGTCATCCCACTTTCGTCATGCTGTCGTGGTCAAACAGTCGTCATACTATCCTCATCATGCCGTCGTAGACACGCTCTCGTTTTACTGTCGTAAGCACTTCAAAAAACGTCATCGCATTGTCGTCTTACTGTCATACTAGCTTCGTGATTCCACCGATATCACCCTTTCTCTGTCATTCCAAGGTAATCATACCGTCCTCATTCAATCGTGATTATGCCGCTGTTAAGTTATTGTCGTCATACTATCGTCAGATATTCAATACATCTTTCAGTCAAGCTGTGGATTTAGAAAACAGGAATTTTCAGCTGCTATATTTAACCTAATTTTTATTTCAGGGAAACACATTGCCTCCCGAAAACTCCCTTCTCAAAGACTAATAAAGCCAAGAGTGCATAATTGTTTTCGTTTATTCAACAACCACAAAGCCAGAACCTACAAGCAGACTAGAATCCGTTACGTCACACTAGTCTTCTGCGCTTTCCCATTTCGCTATATTTGCTGCAGCAAGGTAAAAGAAAATAGCTGCTGTAGGTGAGCCGTAGCAAGTGTCAGCTTCTTCCGCGACGAAATACGACTGAAGGACTGTGGTAATAGAGCAGTGGACGTCCTTTAAGACGAGCCGATCAGACAGTGCTGACCAATTAGTGTTTCCCTGCCGGTCGGATCATCATTCGAACGTTTGGATAAGAGTAGTGGTACGGAGTTTCCCGCGTGTTCCAGTCAATGCCGTCGCCCATACTATCGTGCGGCCCGTTAAGATTGAGCCCGTTTAGGTTGCCACCTAGACAATTATCGTACCACCATCCGCCACGGAAGCGGAAAGCGCAATTACCAATGGAGCCGTCATTGTCACGATCGAAGGTTGAGAACTTGTGGCCAGAAGCTAGCCCGATTGCGTTCCAACCTGGAAGAGAGAGTTGTGAAAAGTATTATGATTAACCGGAAGTCACAGTTGAGAGTAATCTGCCTGAATAGCTATACAAATTGTCGTTCGCAGTGTTTACACAATTGACTGTAGTGCGACAAATGTAGATAGAAAGGATGCGTACAAATGCAGGGAGATTAACCATAGATAGTGCCGGTTGGTTTCCGGGCATGGGGGTAGGAATAGAAAGAGAGAGAGAGGAGCACAAACCAAAAGCGTACATCATAGAGCGATAGCGGGTGGCGTTTTTATTGCCTTTTACGAAGTTGCCTGGACGACACAAACCTTTTTAGCGTGAATAAAGTGTTCCGCGTGGACTTTCTTTGGGAGCACTAGCCAAGAACGTCAATTTCTGCTTTTAGACGAGTGACTAAGTGGCGAATTTCCGATAGTATGCTATATACTTCTGCTCGTTAAGTTTCGCCTGTTTAACATGCGTAGTAATGAGCTGACTGATTGTATATTTGATTTTACGCATTCCCAAATTATTTAAAAGTAATGCTGACATTGAAGCAAGCCTTTATAACCCTGGTGCGCTCACAAACCTGTTTTGTGGTTTCACTTCTTTTCAAACATTTTTACTAGTTATCGTCTCATAATAATCGGCTAGCTGTGGATTGCGTCATTTTTGTATGACGTCACACAGACCAAGTGTAGGTGAGCGAAGAGACAAGAACGGGCGAAGTTCCCGTGCAGTGCACTGCTCACACCGTTCGCGTTTAATCAAGGTCAGTTTACACAGTCGCGAATGCGAGGCTGAAATACGGTTTCAAGCCAATAAGCAGTGACATAAGTTATGGTCGTGGGATTTAAACGTGACTACCTCTCGCGGGGAAAACGTCTCCAATAGAAACATTTGAAAAAGTACAGACAATTCCATTGAAATGCGAAATTTCAATCCACAGGCTGCTTGCTTCCATCCACGAATAATTATGAATACGAAACTGTGCTTGAATACGAAATTACGAATACGAAACTATGGTTGAAGTTTGTTCGTGGCGATGAGTGCTGAGATATGCCGAGATTGTATTACCGTATTTAACACTGTAATGTAAAAAAACTATGTTATGCTTAGCCATAAAACGTAATGGCCATATATGTATAGTGTTAATCTTATAAGATTTCATCAGTAAGTTTACCTTGTAACTGAATTTTTACTAAATATTCTGTTTTAGCGATGTCTTCAGTACCAGAGAAACACTACTAGTGGCACACGCGCTGTGCTAGTGAAGATTAAAGTGTGGTTTTGTGTATCATTTCCATGTAATGTTCATTTTATCTTAACAACGAAATAACAGATGTGTGTGGTTACTAATGAGGCACGGAGGCGCTTCGTTCAAAATCTGGGTCAACCCATTGCTTCGAATGAATTCAAAACTCTCAAGGCCCGCCACTGTATGTGTGCCGTTATACAATGAGGTCTTTAAATACAATAGGGAGTGTTCTTGTTAGATTGTGACGCGATGTTGTGGCGAATGTTCTCTCTTACTACGCTTCATTTGTATTGTGTGCTCAATAGAAGCGATATCATAGTGATGTGATGTGAGCTGGCGCAGTAGACTAATTGGTGCTACAACCCTCGAACGGTAAATGTTGACTTTTTTCCGCCAAAAAGTTGGCCCCGCGAAATGTAGATAGCGTTGCGTGCCTCCACAAGCCGCCATTGCAGGTCGTATGGGCTTCTTTGGCACCTTCGCTGCCTCTTTAACCGCGTTTGTTGCTCCAGCCTTCAAAGCATCCACGCTTGCGCACTGTTTTCTGCAATATTAATGCGATCGCAATAATAAATATATGCTCGAGGCATATTTTCGCCTTCGTTGTCGACGTAGTCGTCGGCATCGTCGTGTTGTTCCGTATAAATTCCAAGGGTGATAACACCGTCGTCAAGCGCCGTATGATTATGTGTGAGTGAAAGCGGGCGAGGGTAGCCGACGATCGCGGCTCCATCTCGCCGCCCAGGGGAGGAAATCTGGGATGAAGAGCACCGTCTTCCGCCGCGCTAAAGGTACCGGTGCAAGGGAAGGAGGGGGACGGCGTTGTACACCGGCGGCAGCTGCGTGTCATCCGCGGCGGCACATGGTGGCGTATATTGATAGCGATCTGCGTTGGGGGCAGAGTCTAGATGCGCCAACGGTTCATATCCAAGGTCGATCTATATAGGCCGCGAAGCTTCGGATGAAAAGCGATTCAGAACCAATTGTCACCGACATCAGCAAGGGTGGTTATGGGAGCAGCGAGTGAAGCGCGACTATGTTGGGAGGGAATAAACACTGGGAAAGAAAAAGCGTTTTTAATTAAAGCGAGACGCAGTTAGATTCATTCAACGAAAATAAAATTCATAATCCATGTTATATACGCATGGCGAGAAAAGAAGATACAACTCTATTTTACTCGATAATTATCAATAAATACCTTTTTTCAGCGCCCACCGTGAGAGCGCCCATCGATAGCGGCGGGCGTTGAGGCCGCTATCACTTGCAATGCAGCTCTTGGAGTGCGTGGAAAGGCGCGCTCGTAACGTTCATCTGTTACAATACGCCCCTCTCACATGTTGTGTTGTTTTGTATGTCGACGTTTGTCTGAATTAGGTGACGCGGGTAGTTTTATTGTTTCTTAACCTGTGCAGTCAAAAGTAGTGAGTTGCGACCGTCAGATACTTGTTTACTTTAGTTGTTTTCGTGCGACATCGCTGGCCGACGGGCTTGGCGTCCGACGAAATAACGAGCACTCTACGCAATCTACGCCCAAAGCGTTCGTCGGCCTCCAAAGAAAGTATGTTCTGTGCACCGATGCGATTTCGACACCCGTACGGCTGACCTTTTCCTGCAGCGCTTTCCGCGCTGAAAGCTCGGAACGCCCATCAAGTCGAATGGCGGGGCATTTGAATATACAGGTCTAATGGCAGGCCTCCGAAAACAAATTTCGCACCTATGAGAACAAAATGACGCCACTTCTCTTTTTAACGGATATGACGTCAAATAATTTTTTTTCCGCCGGAAGTGTTCCCTCCTCGCACAGATGGCACTAAGCCCCATGAACCGCCGATTAGCCGCCATGTTTTGAACGTATGGGCTTCTATGGAAGCTTTGATACCAGGTGTATTTACCCTGTCATACGTTTGTGCGTGATATACGATCGCTTCTCAGTTTGCGTTGAAGTGATGGACGAAGGTCGCTTCGCTCAATGCTGCCGCTGCCACGAGTCCTCAAGCCAGTGTTTTGGCAGCGACTCAGGTCACCGAGTGTGATTTGTTATTGTGTGGATGTGTCCACTGATAGCATGCGTGTTAATTCAGTTATTAACTGAATGTTTACATATTTATACAGCCGATAAAACTACTATCATTACTTCATATAGCTGTTTACAAATTTGTTTTCGTAAGCGATGCTTCGCCTTTGGGGAGACAAATGGCATTTTTTCAACTGGTGATGGTTACCAAAAACGTTATTCAAGCCGAAAATTCACTGATGCATCATGAAAGGCGGGGAAGGTCTTGTGACTTGCTATTTGGAATCGACAGTTTGTTTAATTCGCTTCTTTTTCCAAGCGGGAACATTTCGAGGCGCAACGCCACGAATATAAGCCCACAAACTATCCTGTACACCGCAGGTATTAGTGCAAACATGCAGTCGTCAGCGGAGGAAACCCAATTCGTGCACGCCATTCGTGTGTGGCACGTTTCCTCATGCAACAAGGCCTACCACAGCAAGCAATGTTAAATCACTCATGCTGCACAGAAATTTATGCACGCCTGCCACTGCGATTCCATTACTGCTGAATGGAGTAGACCAACATTGCGTGAATAATACATACGAGGACACGCGCTGGGCCAGTAGTATTTCGTTGACTGAAGATACCGCACAGAACGCGCGCGCGCATAAGCACATGTGAGCACGCAGCTGGCCGCCTTGACAACCACGACATGGACAAGACGGAGACCATTTGCAATCACATGGCCGATAGTTTGCTTTCGAGCACAGCACTTTCTCGAGAGTCGAACTACGGGATAGTATACAGTATGCTTCATGACTCTATATTACCAGCACGTAAAACGAGCGACGTAAGAAAAGGCGTGCGTTGTGTATGTCTACCATTTCAAATACGTAGTTCGGTTTACGTGTGGTGATCAGAAGGAGCACCCGCTTCTGCCTCGCGTTCCGTTTGGTTAGCGGAAAGCGCCGAGGTTGTCTGGGCGGCAGAGGTAATACCTAAATACGTCACCGTCACGATCGTTTTACGGCGAAACTGCTACACTTTAGATGGTCGAAATGTGCTCACCCCCCCCAAACAAAGAGAAAACAAACCGCAGCCAGAAAAGGGGTTTGCGCTCGAGTTACCGCGTTGAAGATTTGTTTTCTCAAATCTTCCAATTACCATCCGAAGCCATCGTCTCCGTTGGTTGTGTGTAACTACTGGGTTGTGTGTAAGACGTGCTTTCCGAATTTTCTCCCACAATTCACTTTGGTCAATGAAATGTGTTCAATAACGCACTTGCGCCAGGTTGAAGGGCCCAAAACAAGCGGTAACAGGAAGGCTTTGTGTTTGAGTTACTGTGCGACAGAATTATGTTTTCTTATAAATTCGAATTATCATGCGATGCATGTCTGCAGGAATGTGTATGAGTCGTCAATTACGATTTTTTTTCAGGCACGTTAGAAATTCAATTACAACAATAAAGCACTTGCGCTGGGTCTGCAAAATGAGGATTTATGCTGTGCTAACGGTATCGCCATCTAGAGACGGCGGCCACTCAGACAGACCTCAAACGGCAGATGGAAAAGGGCTTTTTCTTTCAGTTTCCGCGTTACCAGATTTATGTTTTCTCGTATATTTGTATAACAATCCGAAGCTATAATGTCTGCAGCTTGTATGTAGGTCGCACTGACGCATTGACCTTTTAAACAATGATTTAGTTCAATAAAGCAATTGCGCTCGCCGGATGACCTAGCATAATGAGGATGTATACAACATTTCGGCACACGCGCGTGCTCGAGTGGCTTACTTCGCTTGTGGTGGTTGTGCTTGCTTTACGACGGCTAACGTCAGTTGGGGTGGTCGTACTTATCTAACGTCCACACTAGCTTCCCTGAACATCCACTTTGATAGGGTGCAATAGTGGCGGATTTTTTTCGTCCCCTTCTGCTGCTTTTCTCACTTAAGCTTGCAGGCAAGGGAATAGGATATAGCACTTTCACTAGATCGGAAATACGTGATAGTAGGTGGTTCCCAATTTTCTATTACCATCACGAGGTACATCAACGATGAATCAAGCAAACTAGCCTAGACCAAATAGTGTTTTGCACGCACGGAGTGTCTACCACAACCGGTAGAGGTTTCAGTTCGACTAAGGGTGCAGGCACAAGGACTCTGTGGTTCTCCCGTTAGCTGCAACACTGACCGCCCCAAGAAGATCAACTTTGTTGAGTGCATTAAGACACCACCTATGTGTTTGAAAGATCAGCGCAATGTAGTCTGGTAAAGTACTGCCGGAAAGAGCAGTATTATGAAGCGGAAAACCACGTGACTACAAAACGAGTGCACGCAATAAAGCTTTGTGTGTGCAAACTATGGTGGCGGCTATATAGCCAGATAGAGCACGTGTCCGAGAGCGCTTAGTGGCCCTTTCACTAAACGACGGGCTTGTTTAGGTCCAAGAGCTAAATTATATCAGCTGAATAAGATGGATAAAATACAAGTAGTTGTGCAGGAAGATATGGCATCACAACATTAACCTCAAATCAAAGCACTGATAATCCCAGATTGAAAGTCATTTTAGGAGTCCAGAAGGTTGTAGCATCAATGTACAGCGACCGCGTAAAGCAGACGACTGCTGAATCACCGGAAAAGCCAAGTTATGCATCTGCACTGAAGAGACTTTAACAGCGTCATGACGAAACACGGCCAGAGGACTTATGACGAGGTATTGCGCTCGCCCTTTATGGCTCTGCGATTACACATTTCGAGGATGCCGTCGAGCTCGAGGAATGACATGCTAAGAAGCAGTGATTGCTCCGGAGTCAGTGATGCTAAGCTCCAGTCATTCTTACAGCGCCTATCAGCGTGAATAGTGGTCCTAGGCAGCAATCTGCTTCGTCTCGTCAAAAAAGTGTTCTTTCTGATGCAGCAACAGTAAGTGGGCCTTACTTGTCATCGACGAGAGCTCTCGTTGTTTAATCATTCTTGGAGTACTGCGTGAGCTTCTGCGGCTATCTATCTGTCTGTCTATTTATTTATCCATCTATCTATATATCTATCTATCGAACCGTTAACGCCCCCCGCCCCCCCCCCCCCCAGTTCTACCAGGGTCACTGGGTAGGCAGTGGTCGAATGGGGGGCGAATCAGCTGCTGTGCTGACAGCACAGGTTTCGAAACCAGCCATCAGACAAACGTGGTTCACAGAGTATCTACTAATGTCTCCATATGTGCCGGTTTTCAACGAAGCACTTATACGCCGACATGCATCAGTGAGTACGCGGGCCTTGGTAGGTATCGCTGTACAAATAAATTCTTCGACGCCGGCTTGGTAACCAAGCATGTGCCACTGAAAATGTGCCGCTCCACAACGACAAAAAAAAAAAAAAAGAAATGCAGCAGAACGCGCCCCGCGCATCTCGTGTTTAGCATTGAATCTATATAGCGGCAGAACGCATTGTCACCGTCTAAAGGAGTTGCCTATAAGCCGTCAACTGCAGCGGGACTCCTCTTTCGCGCTTCCCTTAAAACACTCGGCGCCACTTAGTGACGGCACAGCGAAGCCTACGCGTTGCCTCCGAAATGCACGGCGTGACGGTGCATGCGAACGATGAGATACGCGGAATGCGGCAGCCGGGCTCCTCTCTAGGATGTCTTTCTGGGCACGCGGTATCATACGGTAATATGTGCAAAGTAAAACTGGCAAAATCAAAGGAATGATTCATGCTGCTGTCCGTGTACCTTCGAGGTAGACAGTACGTTAACGCCGTGTATGAGACATATGATCCAGACATTGTAGTCGTATATACTGACCTGAGAACATTTGCGTGCATTGATGAATAGGAGCCACTTACGCCTGCCATTGCGTCACAGTTATCGAAAAGATCGTCGCTGTGTCACAACAGCAGGTCGCCGATAGATAACGGACCGATTTCCTATGAACAATATATGTGCAATGTGCCGACACCGCAGCGAAGACTGCACCTGGAGTCCAAAAAGCATTGGCCAACTAGCGCATGCGCTGGAAAACCCATCATGCTACAACAGGGCTTCAGCCTCGCACTTTTTTCTGGACACGCTACGCCATCTTGTGGGGCTAGCGAGAAGTCCGTACGTGGCCTCCAAGATGAGAAGTGAGGCGCACCGGTACCTGCGAACGCTGAGAATTGTTCCCCTGCTGGCCTCATACCCAGGCACACATAACAGTGCCCTAAGTTGGTGACAGGTTCTTTGAATAGCGTTGATAACCAGTGGATTGACGGCGCAACTCGTTAAACAATGACGTGAAATACGCTCATTGGAAAGCGGTGCATACCCAGTGTCGTAGGCACCAAAACCGGAAGTAGTGGAGTCTACGCGAACTTCTGAAACTAAATTTAAACTGCTCGCTATTTGATGGAATGAACGCTGCAGCCACTGTAGCATCCGCATTGTAAGCTGTTGAAGGAGTGATTTTACCACGGCGGTAACGAAAGGCGATCTTTGAAAGCCGCCAACTCGGCTTCTTCTGAAAGGATTGAAATGCGTTTTACTGCAAAATATTTCAAAAATTGGGTTCTTTTATGTGACGTGCCCTGTGTGACATCGATGAAAAGTCTCCCCTTAAAGACACTTGATCAAGCGCTGTTTACATTTGAACGATAAATGTGTAGTAAAGGTATATCACGGGAGAGGAAAACGCCAAATTCTACAACATGATAAAATACTAATGTAAAAAGAACTATGAAATTATTGATACAAAATTATAGAAACAGTAAGATGAATGTTTTGGACGACTCTGTGGATATATTTTGACGTCATCTTTTTTTCATAAAGACTGGCGAGCACGTTGTTACGTTGAAGTGACGGTGAACAAACCAAGCTCTTGGGAACTGTGAATCAAATACCTAAGTTTTTATTTGGCGAACCAGTGAAATATGGTCCCCGTTAGAAAGTGAAAGCCATACGCGTGATAAGATGTGCTGGCAATAGCAATTCTCAACATTTAGGCACTCGAAAGGAGCTTATCTTTTTCAGGCGACCTTCCCAGTGCCAATTTTTCGACAGTGAGAGTTCTGCGGGAGTCTCTGGCCGAGTTTTGAACTGGAATGAAGTGCTCTTGACGAGTGGGAGCGCAGGGAAACACGTGGTTGAACGAAACAGGTGCTTCGTGGGAAGTTGGTAAGAAAGATATACGTCAGTCAGATATACGTCAGTCAAGATATGCGTTCGCCAAAGCTGCCTCGCGGCAGCTTTGGAGAACGTTGGCGAGCGTTGTTGGGCTTTGGCCGCACTTTAAGCTTTGGCTTAGTTCACACTTGGGAAGCGAAAAGAGAGCGAAAAGTGGAAAGCTTGTGGAACTTAGTTTGCGTACATGCCCAAAATGTTCACATTTGTTTTGTCATCGCTGCAGCGGCCTTCGCCAAATCTACCTGCTGTACTTGCAGCACAATTATCCATATGCAGCACATTTGTGCGTGTGTTGGCGCTGGTCGACCACTAGAACATTTGAAAAAAGTCTGTTCATTCATCGATCCACTGGTCACAAAAAAATTGATTTCGTCGCGTTTTACCCGCACTGAATGTTAACGAGGGATATAGAAGACAAATGAATACCTTTATTCAATTTCAGTTGGTAGTTTGCGCTCCCGTGTGTCACTTCGTGTCCGTTCATTTCAGTGTCTGTTCCATCCCTGTGGCGTCCTACTATACTTAGCGTAAGAAAAAATGAATGCATACCAACTAGCCCAATTCATAGCTCTTCTAAATTTAACCTGTTGTTTTTAGCAGATGCACAACGAGCAGCTGGAGAAGCGCGCGTCCGGGAGGCGGCCGCATTGGATTCGCCTGCGCTGCGAAATTTTCAGATGTGGGGAAATGGCATCGTTTTGCTGCTGCACCTTCTGTTGATCCCCAGTTCTTCGGAAATTTTCACCCCAATCTCGCTCGTGTGGGACCTGTCCTTGCGGAGGTTGTTAGTTTTATCTTACGGCTGGAGGTAATTTTTGATCACGCCGGTTAGCGTAGCCGCGGACATAGGGGTCGCGTTGTTCGATTTACTACCGAAAGCCTAAATGCCTATACGGCTTCCAGTGACCAGGGGCGCGATCTTGTACGCGTTCCAAAATGGAACGGAGGCGGTCCGTTCCATCGAGCCGCACACGATTGGTCAATTTGAACCGGGAGCCGCACACGATTGGTCAATTTGAACCGTGATGATCAAATTGACCAATCGCGTGCGGCTCGATGGAATGGACCGCCTCCGTTCCATTTTGGAACGCGTACAAGATCGCGCCCCAGTAAAGCTGAACGACTTGCCACATTGGCCGTGGCGAGAAAATCATTCCGAGACCAACCGTGCTCCCCATCTGGGGCGCTATAACGTAAAATGATTCCAAACTGTTTTGATTCCAAACTCCTGACTTCAAATTTACGTAACCACCGACGCATGCACAGGGAGATGATCCGCAGCGTTGTCTGAACAACCCAATCAGTCTCTCCTCGTTTACAGGAGGTCACCTTTGTTCGCTTTCAAAACCGATAACATCGTCTACACTCACCGGTTTTTCTTATCTAATTGGCTGACAAGAGGCGAGGAGCACGCTCTAGTGGAGAGGGTTTCGATGGGGCTGAGCCAACACAGTGAAAATAGATAACCGCATGAAAAGGGCGATGACGGCTTCTCCTATTAGTCCGCTTCGCCTTACTTAGCTTGCGGTGGCTGGTGGAAAATCGCGGCGGAGTGCAACATAAGGATAAGAATGCCGCTAAAACGGATCCTCAGCAAGGAAGAGTTGGCAGAGTGATGTCGTATGCATGCCGAAAGGGCTCGATGACGTTTTACTGCCACGCAAAAATGTTTATCATGCGCAAATAAATACATGCTCACCGGCTGATGCGAGTCGCGAGGGCCTGAGCGATCGGCGGGCAGCCATCTTCTATTACTTTCGGAACGGGGCAGTCTGTGGCTATTTAGAAAAATTTTCAGTTTTGTTCGGCATATTAATGCATTTTATTCGCGTACACGCCACTTTGACGTGGTGAGTTTTCGCGGTTTTGTGAGGCCGTGTGACAGGCAGGCGAAGTGGCCGTAGCCAGAAAACATTGGACCAATAGCAAACGGCTAATGCTGAAAGGCGTCGAATCAGGAATCATTGTTTTTCTTTTGTGCGGTTTAATCATGTATAATCAGCGTGTACACGTTATATCAGATGGGGAGCTATCGCGGTTTTCGTGACGTCGCGTGACTGACAGGCGAAGTTGGAAGTGGCCCGAAAATGTTTGGACCAATCGTGGAGGCTGATTGCAGAAATTGGAATCAAAACAGTTTGGAATCATTTTACGTTATAGTGCCCCTGGTTTTAGGCCCGCTTGGGTAGAAAACCGGATGCATTTCTTGGATTTCTTGCCGCTTCCGCCCGCTTCCAGACCAAGTGTGAACTTAGAGCTAATGCCATCAACGAAGAAATTCCTGTTGAAAAGCGCATACGTATATGAGTGGAGAGTTTGCAGCCTTAAGTAATAGCTCTTGCCAGGTACATCTGGATTTGTCTCTAGACCCCCTATTTTATATATAAGCGCATTCGCTCCGCACTCTTGCGCCTAGTAATTTGCCGTCACTTACTGCGCAATGGTTCGAAAGGCGTCAGACGTACTTTTGACTTTTGGACTGCTATGACATCACATTCTTTCAATACGGCGAACTTATACGTGCATATAAAGAAAAGGGTTGCATTGAAATGGATAAATTATTCTTTGCTAATCATTTGCCTTCTTTACTAAGGGAAACATAGCACCGTTATAAATCGCTATCTCTGAAAACTTTTATAACAAACGTAGCATAACGTCATGCTAAAAACAAACGTATCAGTGCTGACATTATTCTTCCCCTATTATATGCGAACTTTCAGCACGTGCACGCTGTTTTGGAGTAAATTTACACGGAAATCAGTATTAATATATTCATAATGTTTTGGTTTCTTAAAACTTCTCTGGATACTGTTGGAATGCTATCGTACATACGTTTTAATATACCAGGAAATGTGAAACTACTGCTCCACAACTCATTTATATAACGGCCACACGTTATTATCATCTGGTTTGGTGAGAACTACCAATTCTATTGTTCCAAATATTTTCATCTTGCTAAGAAATACTACCCGTTTAGTTATCGATACTTCCTTCATGCGCACACGAAGTGTATTTTCGGTCAGCTCAACGTATTGCCGTACGAGACGCGTATAAATCGAGACTTCAGTAGGGCAACATTCCAGTGACTATATTTATTTATTCAAACATGCAGCTCTAACAGAGCTACTGAGCTTTTGGGACATACCGAATAATAAATTGTAAAATGTTGTTAACAACTAATTTAGGCACTTTAGGTGCACGTTAGGATTGTCCTCATGCACAGATATTGCTTCACTACCATTTTCCATCGGGAATGGGAAAAATAATTTTGTAACGTTCGGAATGCTTTAACCGGAGAATTTCTTTGCTAAATGCATATAGTATTATTCAGAAGTGCTAATTATTCTTGTGTATCAAGAGAGTACCTTGATTTGGACGTTACGTAGGTATTTCTTGTTAATTATCAGAACATAGCTGCTTTAGCGAGGAAGTATGGCATGTCGCTTCGTCGATACTTGATGTTATCTCGAAAAAAGCTGCGAGTTCTGCAAGAGTCACGCCCATCGAACTCCCATGATTTTATTTTCTGGGCCCTAGCACATGCACTTGTTTCCAACATTGAAATAAGCTTGATATGTTTTGTAAATACCGGTCGGCAGGCGGTCGTCATGTCAGAAGCGTATTTGTTTTTTGCGAACTCCCCATGATGGACAAAAATAACACTTTAGTCACATTCTATCTCAGCTAACACGAGTATTTCCCCCTAAACTCACACAAAGTAAGAAAAGACATCGTGTTTCAGTTCGTTGCAACCCTAGCATGTCTATATTCAAATATATCGCGGTCGCAAATGCAAGTACATGATTTCGGTTCCCTCTTTTGCTGTCAGTAAGGCCTTCTTTGGGTCTTTAAAACCACGAATTTTAGAGCCTAGTATGCTCTCAACTGACCGAATGACGCATCGAAGGAACCCGTCCGTCGATTCGTCACGTAGAACGATCGCTGTCCAAATACGACTCGCAGCAGCGATCGAATTTACCTTCCTGCTGGATGTCGCTTCAACGCCAATTAAGCGGAAGAACGCAGCGAACACGGAGCTATCAGAGCTCGGCGCACTCTGTCCCCATCGCAGATCGCTTTCAAGATAGGGCCCACGCGGCCGCGCCATACGCAGAAGCAGGGTTTGAGTACGGGCTGGTTGGAATTCCATTGAAAACAAGGCATACAGCGTATACATAGGCAAGTGGACCGCAAAAATAATCAACAGGCAAGAGTCACACGCACCCGCCGCCGGAGTATGATTGGTCACGGTTTATAATGGCTGGAGGCAGATGGATAAAACGCTAATGAGCGATAACGGCTTCTAATGATCGGAACGTCATCGGCGCACCTGGGGCCGCCTGGAGTCGTTTGCTGGCCTCATACAACACACCCTGGACCACCCTCCGCAGCAGATCGTTTCGCCGCAGCACTGCCATTTATGCTGGTCGGATCAATTTTCACAACATTGATAATGACACCGGGCTGCGAGGAGATGAGCTAGTGGCAAAATGCTTACGCATACTTAGACAACTCCCAGTGGAGTTTCTGCGTAAATTTTTATGATGGAAACGATCTCACCCCGGTGGAATGGTGGAACTGATAATAGGCACCCGCGAACGGCAACCGGAGTGTGAGACCTCGCAGTCAGAATCATAAGCCGTGAGAAATATATAAGCGACGCATTCGTATTTCATGTTCGCATTAAAAGGGCTGTGTATTACAACATACAACCGACGTTGTTCTAGTGCACAAGATCATATCGAATGCCAAATTATGAATTTTCGGGAGACATGTGTGCCGCTACATACTTTTATGAAATGCATCCTTGTGCTGTATTTGCGAGGCCAACACAAATTGTAGATGAGCTCCTTGTGGGACGCTATTCAGTTTTTATCTTACCGAAGGGTGAATACGAGATATGAATTAAGAACATAACAATGTATAACCCAAACAAAAGATAGTGCTCAAGCACTTATACTTTGAGGTCTTACCTTTTTTTCCTGTGTAATCTCCCACTTGAAGCCTAAAATATTCTTCTTCACTACCCACTGTGAAATTCTTGTAGTCAAGAGACACAGTTTCTTTCGTACTATTGCTCAGTACAATTCGTAGGACCATCTTCTCATCACCGGATGTGAGAGCGTGGAGTGCATTGTTGCCTGTAAGCGAGAAAAATGTATTCTTAACAAAGGCTTAAACATTAGACTATAGCGTCGCGAACCGGCAAACGTTAACTGGAAACCTGTAACGATTACAGGAACATTTCTACCGAGCAGAAATAATTGCGTATCCTCGAAACGTTCTCTATTCTGATAACCATTTAGACTCATCCAGATTCAGGTAGATTCAGGTAGCTTTCAAATTCCAACATATGACGTCGAGAAATCATGATAGTCCTTCTCAGAACTACTTGTTAATTAAATTTCCGATCCTTTGCCACCGTGGCTCGTCCATATGACTTTGCTATATTGAGCACGAGACGGCGACCTTATTTAGCCGGGCTCAGTCGAACTGCACTTTATGCACCATTTTCTCGTAGCCCCCTTTCTCTTCTCTTCTTGAAATTCATAAATTTGATTGATTTGACTGCTCGAGCTCAATTACGAGAGGTCGCATTCCGATCGTGTTGAAATTACAAAAAATAGAAGAGTGAGAACAAAACGGTTGTGCATTATGCTTTCGGTTCACGTTATGCAAAAACTTACGCCAGGTGTCACATCTAACATCCCTATACATTTACACGCAAGACACACAGATGCTTTTAAGAAACATCCAACCGAATGATTTCAATGAAATTTGTTGTATTTGAGAGAGAAAGTAGAATTCTAGTAACTCTAGGAAGCATACCTTTGACGAAATATGTAAGCCCTTTTTACGAAAAATGTTGATAATGCCTAAGTTTGAAACAACTAGAAGCTTGAAGATTACACGTTCATAACTCTACACGAAAAACACATATATGTAATAGCGTAATGTGGTGCTTTGGAAATTACGCCCTATAATTTTTAACTGGAATGACCATCTTCCTAAAGTTGGGAAAGTTCAGAAAGTTCTTCTCAGGCAATATTAGACGAAACCGTTGCATTCACCCTCGGCCACCTAGTGCACAAATCCCCCTGAATACATGTAGGCCGGCAGACTGTTTACGCTGGACGGGAAAGACAAATAATATGGAATTGTACTTTCCCGAATTGTTTTTATACATGCAATGGTTGTTGAAATAGCACACCGGTGAAAAGTTATTAATTAAAGAGAGCGTGTCGTACCGATCCAGTATTCCTCAGCGGGATTTCCGAATCCGTTGGCGTACTCGGTCCAGTTTCGGTAGAAGTAGTACACAGGATTTCCGTACTGTCCGCGGTGTTGGATAACCTAAAATAAAGAAAAAAACCCTCATGGAAGCCTTGATCGATTTGTTGTACTGCCTTGCCCTTTACGGCAGCGATTGACGGGAAATGTCTGCGTAGAAGATTGAATAATATCTGTGACTGAAGGTACCATATCTCAAAAGAAAAAGTAGGCAACGAAAGCCTCGTTATTATATGGTGTGATTAAATGCAGTTCTGATATGTTGGTATAGGTATATCGCAAGTATTCAGCAATGTATAAATAAACACGTTAGTCTTCCTTGGGCTACCGAAACGAAAAAAAGTTTGTCTGTCCGTCTGTCGCTCGATTCAACCACCCAGCCAAAACCAAGCATGAGGAAAGGTAGCGGAAGGAGAGAAAGGCAGAGAGAGAGAGAGAGCAATAAATAAACAAAATAAACCTTCTTGGCTACACTGCATTCGAACCCGGGTACTCACGTACCGAAGGCGAGCGTCATAACCGCTAGCCTATACACGTTTTTTTTTCTTTATTGTCTCATTTGCAAAATTCACTCATTTATCAACACCCGCGTTCAAATAACTACCACATGAAAAGCATAGTAACATTTACGAACCAGCATGATTGCAATCAGATCAAAATTCTCTTAAAGTTGTCAATGGTTCTAACCTCGACAACCATTCCGGGGGGCATTAATGTGCTTTCTGCACCTCCACGAAGGCGACTAGGCTATACAGTCACGCTTGTAGAGCAGGCATTTATGGGAACCATACGATTGCGGTGTACCAACGATTGTAACAGAACTTGCTATGGGCGAGAGAAAAAGAAAATGAGAGCGATAGAGAGAGAGAGACATTTAAAGAAAGAGAGAGAGAAAGAAACAGAAACAGAGATAGATGGAAAGAGAGAGAAAGAAATGAAAAATGAAACGCGTTAAAAATGGTGTCGAAGAGACGCTACGCGTTAAAAACAAGCCGACTGAAGACGCGGCTCTGTAGCCCGCTTTGAGTCTACAGTAATAAAATGTCCCAACAGATGTCACGAGAGCAGAGCGAACGCTGTTTTAGGTTCTGTTCGTATCGGCCTTTTGTAGGTACGTGCTTCGGAAGGTTCGGTAATAGCATTTGAGAACGCCAAGTGCAACATATGGCGAAAAGGGCGGGGAGGTGAGCAGGGTGCAGGGGGGGGGGGGTCTCTCAAGGTAGACGAGGGGACTGATGAGAATGGCAGGGAAACTGAGCCAATCGACAGACACTGTGATGTCGATGCTAGGCTCAAGAAAATGGAGGATGTCCAGATTGAGCTTGTGAATCGGATCGCAGAGCTGCGAAATGAACTCAATATGGAACGTGATGCACAGAAGGCAGTGGAAGAAAGACTCCATGCAGCCGAGGGAAAATTGAGCAGGACCGACATTACGAACGAAAATGGTAGTGACGATGAAACACCGGCTCCCAGCGAGGCAGGACTGGAAGTGCCCACAACGCACATAGAATGCGTGGACCATGCGAGAACATGCTGGAAGGAGGGTCACCTACAGTGATGCTGCAGCGAAGGGAAAGCAGGAACGCAGAGGTGAGTGCCCTGTGTCGCATCCGAATCGCGCGGACAAGGAGGACAAAGGAAAGCAGGGAGAGACCTCGTCAGCAGGGGAGAGTGAAAAGGTCATAATCACGAGTGACTGAAATCCGTTGAGGTGCTCAGCGGCAATTGTGGAGCGGGTGAACGGCGACAAACAAGTGGGGGTAGGGACGTTTCCAGGGATGACATTGGCCGATGCCATGGAGCGAGATAGAGAAAAGCGCGTGGAGAATGCGCAGGCACACAACCTTGTAATAGTATAGGGCGGCCTAAATGACGTGCTGAGCAGGAAAGGGGCGGGAATAGCCCAGCGTTTGGCAAAGGGTGTAGACGACTTACGCGAGGTGTCTCCACGGGTGCAGATTGTGATATGCACTGTGCCGGAGGTACCTGTACGTGACATTCACGTACAAGGAGCAGTTGCGGCCACTAATAAGGCGATTTGGCAAGTGAGCCGAGAGAAAGGTTTGGTGGTTGTGGAAGTCAACAGGGAAGTGAGAAGGTACGGTGGCTTTCAAAGAGACGGAATCCACTTCGATCACAGGCTTGGTCGTGAAGTGGGCTGGCGACTCGCTGTTCGTGCAATTGCTTTTTTGGGTGGCCCACAGGCGCTAAGGAGGCCAGGGTAAGTAGAAATGAAGAAGGTCCTCTAGGGGAACCTCTGACTAACAGCACCGGTAGCAAGAGAAAAACGAGGAAGAAAAGAGCTCGCTGTGCAATAGGTTATATAAACATGCAGGGCGGTAGAAGAAAACTGGTTAGAGATTGAGGAGCAGTTAAATAGTGAACAAATAGGTGTGTACGCGTTTTGGACCGAATTGGAAAGAAAGGAAGGGGGAGTTGGAATACTCATACATCAGGGGGCCAAGTGGGGAGGAGTAAATTCAAAGTGTCAAGAGCATCTTTGGCTATCTGGCACAGTCAGTGGAAAGAAAGCTTGGCGGGGAGTGACGTATTTATGGACAGGGAAAAATTGCAAAGAAAAGAATCAGGAGTTAGTGAAATGCCTAAGTGCGGATATTAAGAGTTTTAGGATGGAAGGGGAAATTATCCTGTTGGGTGACATGAATGCCCACATACAGGATCTAGACGGTTATACCGAAAACAACGGGAGGTTAATGCTAGATCTCGTTATCGTGAAGCCTCGTTATCGTGAACACGGGGCCAAAATGTGATGGCCAGATCACATGGGAAGGTGGAAATAGACAATCGGCCATCGATTACTGTCTGGTGACAGAAGGAATTTATGATAAGTTGAAAGAAATGGTCATTGACGAGGAAGGGGATAGCAGCATAGGTAGTGACCAAAAACGCATCCATTTTAAAATGGGATATGTACTTGGGAAAGAGAGCAAGGAACGAAGAATGACCAGTATGAGCGCAATTTGACGAGCTTTCTCTGCGTGTAATGTAAGTTCCTTGGCGTCGGAAGTAAGTGATGCGTCGGTGTCGTGAGGGAGCATAGCGTCTAGCGTGGTCTGGACCTCGCGCCCGTAGACAAGACGGAACGGTGTGAACCGTGTGGTTTCTTGAATGGTAGTGCTCTACGCGAATGTAACGTATGTCAGGACTTTATCTCATGTTCTATGCTGGATGTATACATACATAGACAGCATGCCAGCAATGGTTTCGTTTAGTTGTTCCGTGAGTGCGTTGGTCTGCGGATGATAATTAGTAGTCTTGCGATGCTGCGTGCAGCTCAGCTTGAATATGTCCTCTATCAGTTGGGCTGTAAAGGCAGTTCCTCTGTTGGTTATGACATGCGATGGGGCACTATGTCTATGATCCATAAACAACTGAGCAACTTCGTAGGCCATGGCACGTTGTACAGCTTTCGTCTCGGCGAAACCTGTTAGATAGTCGGTGGCGACTATAATCCACTTGTTTCCGCTGGCTCACAAGGGAAAGGGGCCAGAAGATACACGCCGATTTGATCAAATGCCATGTATCTTGCGCCGTCTTCGTCAATGTCATTATTGCAAATTTCGAGTGGAGCGCGCGACAACGTGTCCGTATCTTCGTGTTTGCGGCCCGATTCGTAGACGATGGTAACATCGAACTCCTGCAGATGGAGACTCCATTGGTCCAGTCACCCCGACGGGCTTCGTAAGTTGGCTAACAAACACAAGGAATACTGGTCTATACCCACGTTGAAAAGGCGACTGTCGCAGAAATGAGACGAGACAGCTGCGTTGGGTGCGAACGAAATAAAGATTCTTCCGTTTCTTTTGTCTTTATTGCTTTGTTTAGCGCCCGCACCTTTGGAGCCCACCGTCTTCTTCTCTCTTGTCTTGTCCTCTGCCATGAGTTTCAATAGCTTCCGGCCGCAAAAAGATTTCTTCTCATCAGTGGAAGCAACCTTCCGGTGTGTAAAGGTGTTGTACACGTCTCCGAACGAGTCTTCCTTTGGTTTTTAAGAGACAGGAGCGCGGCTTTCCGTCAACTCCAGAATATACGTCAATGACCTTAGCCAGGTTCCAGAAGGACATAGGAGTGCGTGCACCGATCAAAATGATATCTCCTTGGTTCACTGTCATATCTGGCTTTGTTGCATTACACTGCTCTCTCAGTTCTTTCAGATATTCCTTGTACCATCTTTTCCACCAATCTTCCGTGATTTTTTTGCTTATTTATCCACACTTCTTCTATGCGGACCTTTTTTTCACCTTCGGTACTGTCTTTGATACTATGCTTTCCACCTATTATATCAGCCGGCACAATAGGCAGGGGCTCATCCGGTTTGCTGCATACATAGGTCAACGGCCTGTTTTTAAGGACAGCTTCAACTTCAATTGTTATTCTTTGCATCTCTCCGCTTGATAACAGTCTTTTTCCAATAATTGTCCTCATTGTTGATTTCATGCTTCGTGCCATCCTTTCATAAAAGCCTCCCCACCAAGGCGCTTGTTTGGCGATGTACTTCCATTTGATTTGATCTGCTTGGCTTGCTCTTTTGGAGACTTCTTCCTGTAGTTCTTTAATCATCCGATTGTTGTCTTTGTTGGCCTTCTTGAGCTCCTTGCGTTGTCACTGTAAATGGTGCAACAAAGCCCTCGTATCGCTGTAAATCTTCGGAATGCATGTAAGAATGCTTCCGTTGTGTTGTCCACAACTTGGAGATGTACAGCTTGTGTAGTAGCACATACAAATATTGCAACATACCGTGTTGCAGTGCCTTTCATCGCGACTTTTATAAGCAACGGACCCGCGAAATCCACACCAATCACTTCAAATTGTTGTCGCTCGTTGACTCTGTCAGCAGGAAGTGGGGCTGTTTCTTGTTGCAGACGTCTGGCGTCAAATCGTTGGCACTTTAAACGGTTTCTTAGTTTCTCTCTCTTGGTTTCTTTGTGAGGGCCCTTTATGCCTAGTGTTTCAATATCCCCGAAATGTCTGACTGCTTAGAGTTATCCACGTTGACGTTAAGTGCCATTACGCTTGACTCCTCCATTATTGTTGCTGATATCTTAGCTTGACCTTGTGCTGTCCAGCCGAATATGGTTTCTGCTGCTGTCAACCTTTCTTCTAGTCTTGAGATCCCACCTGTCATTACTTGCCAATAATGGTGTGATCGAATAAGTATTCCAATTTCCATTCATGATTTGCTTCTACATGAACTGTCAGCCAGCTTGAATCCGTCCTCTTCATACTTCCCTTGCAGTGAAATAGGCAGGAACGGTAATCTTTCCTTTGAAATTATATCTACCTCGAGTGCTTCCAATACCACTTCTTCACTAGTGTAGGCACTTTTCAGTCTAACTTCAAACGAATTCATGACACTTTCATTTTTACCTCCTCCGAATGAGCCTATCGTGAGTGTTTGTTCCCTTTAATTTTACAGCCACGTTTCTCAGATAGGCTTGTCATTAGGAATGATCTTTGGCTGCCAGTATCCAGCAGAACACGACAATAACATGACGGCTTTCTACCTTTTGCTAATGAAACTGCAGTCTGCAGAAAAAAAAACTTGAGATGTTCATCAACTGGCAAGTAGACGTTTTCTCTTCTTCATTTTCACTTTTACCAGGAGTAGATGCTGTACACTGCGCTGTCAGTTCTTTGCTTCAGCACGTAGATGTCGCATGCCATTTTCAACATATCTTGCACCTAATGTTTGCCTTACATACTTTAGCAGTATGGGGAGGCCTGGTAGAGCGGAAACATCTGCTTGCCTCTTTGAGCTTCATTTTCTTGTTTTCATAAGGCACCTTTTTCCTACAATGACCGGTATAATGAGTCGTATTCCCGAAAAATATGCCAAACTTTGCAGTGGTGCTTTGAAAATTAGCAATTCGTGTCTGCTTCTTACTCTCAGTTCTGTTGCCGCAGCTTTCTTTCCTTTTTGTGGACAATTCATCTCTGTACTCTACTTGATCTTCTATGTACTTCATCAAGCACCTAAGGATATCTTCTTGACGAGAAGCCACATTCTGATCTTGAGATGAAGATCTGCTGATCACTTCTCTTTGTTTTAACTGTAATCCAATGTACATATCAAGTGGCTTGGCTCTTTTCAGGATCGGAAGCAACATCGATGCCTAGTACCCGCTCTTCAATTCTAATGATTCCAGTCCACGTATATGCACTTGCACCTTTTGTGACAGCTTTATTAAACCGTCATGGTCATTGCAGCTTGCCACAGTGTTCAAGTTAGTTAGTCCTTTCATATGCATTTCTACCAGCACGTCACCTTTCCCGTACCGCTGCTTGAGTAGATGAATGGTTTCCCATAGTTACTGTCGGAAAACTGTAGTCATTCCACGGCAGCTGAGCTTTTCCGGTTAGTGATGACCGAAGGTACGTAAATTTCTTATTTTCATTCAAGTCGGTTCCTTCATGTACAGCTGTTTGAAATTGCGCGAAAATCTCTGCCATTTCATTTTATTCCCGTCAAACTTCATTATTTCTACCTTTGGTAACATCACTATTGTTTCTTGCTTTGACTGCCTAGCTTCGCCATTAAAGTTGAGTTGCTCCCTCGCTGTTTCCCGTACTTCTTGCCAAAAAAGGTACGCATTGATGCTGTGCAGAGCACTTATTATCTTTAACTCCTACTCAGTGGTTTTTCTCAAACTCCGAGTCAGCTGTTTCGGGTGTTTCGAATTGCTCCATCTGCTCGTCCGCTTTCTTTAGCGAGTCTGCAATACATTTAGTCTGGCTGCTATCATCAGCGACATCGCTGTGGGATCCTGATTCTCCTCCAGTTTCCTTTAAGCATCGCTGACTGGGTTTATTTGCATCCTCAGCGTTTTTCGCTTCTTCAAAATCAGTTCATTGTTCATCTTGATTAGCTGAGGAAACTGCTGGTCGCTTACATGTTGTAGCGGTGAGACGTCATCCGAGTCTTGGTCGCCCTCTGTGTCCGTGCCGCTCCTTGCCGTCGATGTCTCGTCTCGCTGCCGTTGGTTCGCTCCCGGGCCTCCTCTTCGTCCGTCTTCGGGTACGACCACGCCAGCGTCAAAAACGCGCGTTTTTTGCCGCTAGCGTGGCCGTACCCTTCTGTGGCCAGTCCGTTGTTCTGGTAGTCCGTGGCCTGGTCACGGCATGATGTCGCAGAAGCGAGACGAGACCACTGCGTTCGATGCGAACGAAGTCAAGATTCTTCCTTTTCTTTTCTCTTTATGGCTTTCTTTAGCGCGCGCGTCTTTGCAGCCCGCCATCTTCTCCTTTCCCATCTTGTCCGCTCCTATGAGTTTCAATAGCGACCATAGAGATAAGGCCGAACTTTCATGATAGGGCTCACAGAACTGCTTGACACTCTGTCTCGGTGGTGGAGTAGTTGATTTCGGGGCGTGAAAGGGTGCGACCGGCGTCAGCAATCACTCGCTCAGCGCCTTCCTGGTGCTGAGCGAGTACAGCGCCAAGACCGATGTTCTTGCGTTCGTATGCACCTCGGGCTCAGCGTCCTCGTCAAAGTGAGCGAGGACGGGTAATTCCTGCAGATGCTGCCCTAACTCGGTGAAAGCTGCGTCTTGCTCATCCGTCCAAACGAAGGTTGTGTCTTCTGGCGTAAGGCGTATGAGTGGTTCGGCGATCCGGGAGAAATAAGCGATGAAGCGACGATAGTACGCACACAGACCGAGAAAGTGGTATACTGCTTTCTCCTCACGAGCAGTTGGAAGAGCAGCAACAGAAGATGTTTTGTCTGGGTCAGGCTGGACGCCGTCGGCTCTCACGACATGCCAGAGAAACGTCAGCTCTTCGTAACCGCAGGGACACTTTTTCTGGCTTTAGCGTGAGATTGGAGGAGCAGAGCGCCTCAAGTACCGCCTCTAGACGGTGCAGATGTTCTTCGGAGGTCGCCGCGAACACGACGACGTCATCTAGGTATACTAAACAACTGTGCCACTTCAGACCCATCAGAACAGTGTCCATCATTCTGTAGAATGTGACCGGTGCAGAGCACAGGCCGAATGGGAGCACTTTAAGTTCGTACACTCCATCCGGGGTAACAAAGGCAGTTTTTTTCGCGTCTCGTTCATAAACTTCGATATGCCAATATCAATGCTCAAATCTATAGATGAAACATAGCTGGTTCACCGCAGTCGAGCTAACGAATCATCGATCGGTGGAAGCGGATAAGCATCTTTTTTGTGACGCCATTCAACTTTCTATATTCAACGCAGAACCGAAGCGTTCCGTCATTTTTTTGACGAGGACCACCGGCGACGACAAAGGGCTTTAGGATGGTTGTATGACGTCATCGTGAAGCATTTCTTTCACTTGTGCGTCATTCGCGTTGCGGTATTTCGATGATACGCGATAAAGCAGTTGTCGTATGGGGCGAGAATCGTCATACGTGATTATTCGGTGTCTCGTGATGGGCATCTGGCGTACCTTAGAAGAAGATACGAAGCACACCTTGAACCGAAGTAGCAGTTCGCGCAGCGCTTCCTGCTTTTCCTCCGACAGGTCTTAATTGATGTCAATTTTGTTGAGTGTATGGCCAAGGCTGTCCAATGTCATAGACACAAAGCATTCAGCACCGTCTGCTACGGGCTCAGCAAAAACGATAGTAGTACGACGAAATAGAAGGCGATGTTCCTCGCTGAAATTAGTCACGAGAAGCGCAGAACGTCCAGCTCCAAGCATAATGAAACTGCCGGCTGCACATACACCATGATTCAGCATAAGAGAGAAATTGCCCTCTGCAACAGCTTCGCCGTCACACAGATCATCGCACACGACCACTACCATGAGACGTGCGCATGGTGGTAAAGTTATACCTGACCGTATATCGGTAAAGTTATATCGGCCTAACCTGAAGCGTGTTACGTAGACAATTGTCGTGGCTGTTCGCTGCTATTTCTGTCGAAAAAGTCACTGTGCGCTCCCGGAGGGCAATAATGGCACCATACTATCGCAGAAATCGACATCCAAGATGAGGTCCCGAGAACTATTACGGAGTATAAGGCAGCTGGCTGGAAACGTAGACCCACGAATTTGTACTTTGGCCGGTCGCATGCCCAACGGTGTTACAATATGCTTGCCAGCGGTATGAATTTGCGGTTACAGACCAAGGAATGATGACATTTCTACGTTTCGTCATTTTTTTGCGCACAAGAGTGAGAAGTCGGCACCCGTGTTCAATAATGCACTAAAGTGGAGGCCGTCGAGCACAACATGTATGTCTCGCGAGAGTCCGTCGCTGAGTTCGGCTGCTGTCATCGTTGAATCGTGTTGAATAGACCATGCTCGCTTAGATGGGAGGTCTTCGGAAGGACAATTATCTGCAGCCTTGCCCTCGAAGTTCGCTGTTCTTAGTTTTCCCAGCGAGTGCTTGGCGATCGTCCCTGCGCTGCCATTGGAGAGCTTCTAGGAGCTGGCGAAGATCGCCTAGGGGGCGGCGAGCGCGACTGCCACCGCGGGAAGAGTGGCATACTCTGCTGGTTTAAGTATTCTTCACTCGCCCTAGGCCTTTCACCATATCTGGGCTTTGGTGTATCCGCATCAAGACCCTGTAGTCCAAGGTGGCAGTATGGGCACTCGCGGTATATGAGGCCGGCTTCTACACGGTGATGGCACAGATGCCTTCTGTCCGGGGTACGCCAGACGTCAGATTTCCTTTGGAGCGAACGCTGATCCTCCATACGTTGGACCGGTTACCGGTTGCCCTGATGGGAGCGGCGGGACGTATGACGTGGCGTAAGACGTGGCGGGGACGAAATGAGTCGAGGCAGGGACTGGGACTCGCCCCAAAACTTCCGAATACGATGTCTGCTGCAGCTGTGCTGTCACGGGCGGCGTATTGCTGATTGGAACGGGACCTTGGATCGCTTGCTGCACTTCATTTCTCACGAGGGTGGAAATGGAACCCAGTGTGGGCTGAGGCAGGCAGCTGAGCCGCTGAAGCTCATCAAGCCCCACGGGGTGGATAAGGTCTCGGAAAACGTGCGCGTTTCGAAAGGCCATCATGTCCGTCAGTGCAGTAGCGTTCGCTTGCCTGTCATTCTGAGCTGAGCGCTGGTCCGCAGACACATTAGCGTTTAATAGACAGCTGAGCGCTGCTGAACCACCTTCTCGATCATGGTGTCATCGGTCAGGAATTCAGCGACGGTCTTCGGCAGGCGTCGAACAAGGCCAGCAAGTAGCTGTTATTTAACTCCCCGAAATAAATGGCGCCGTTTCTTTTCCTCTGACATGGTTGAGTCCACCAGACGAAAGAGGTGCGTCATATCCTCGACGTACGATGTCACGCTCTCATTTGGCAGATTATTGCGGGATTGGAGCGCCCGTTCGGCTCGTTTGCGGCAATCAGCATTGGTGTAGGTCTGCAGCAAGGTATGGCGAAACTCGAGCCACGATTTTATGAGGCCTTATAAGTTCTTTTACCAAGTGTGAGCACCGTCATCCAAGCTGAAGTAGACGTTTCTCAACTTCGCCGCATTGCTCCATTCATTTATCTCGGCAACGCGCTCAAAGTGGGCTAACCAGTCTTCTACATAATCAAAGATATCTCCTGTGAACCCTTTGGGCACTCGTAGATTCAGCAGCAGGTACTGAAATGCCATTGTGGCCGTACCTTGCATAATGGTCGGTAGAGACGTCGAAGTTCCTTCCATACCGGTCCGTGGTGGCATTGATGTTGTTTCGGAGAGATGATCAAGCTCAGTAGGCAATCCTCCGATTCTCCTGATGGACTGGTGGACAAGTGTGTTCACTTGTATAAGGCTGGTACTCCTGCTACCAAGAGGGGTTTGTGGCATCGGATGAACCATGCCAAGTACCTCCACCAGTTTTGTCACGAAAAGACAATTGAAGATGTACGCGGCGTCGGCGAGACAGACAACTGGAAAAGATGGCGTGCAATAACTGAAGCCAGCATCCTCAGCCTCTACTTGTTCAACGCCCGCATCTTGCAAAGCGTGCGTCCCTGTCACAACTTCTTTCTCAGTGTTGGCTCGTTACACCTATCAGTATATATATATATATATATATATATATATATATATATATATTGTAATAGAAAGAAAGAGGCAGAGACAGCACCGCTTCCTGGGCCGGATCTTCTATTATCTGCGTCGTCCTCGTCTTCCCATCGTTCGCCCCCTAGCGCCCGGTGTCCGAGCACCCGAACCCAATGGCATCTCTTTATCTTCACACTCGGCCACGCTGAAAGTTTCCGGCATGGCTTGCAAACGCGGCACCTGTCATCGAGGCAACCTGTTCAGTGTGTGAACTAGTCATTGTTGAGCCGTCCAGCGCTCAACCAGCAACCAGGGGGGGGGGGGGGGGGAGCGCTGTCTCAGTTTGACGCGCAATGGCGCAACCACCGACGGATGCGAAGGTGTTCGTCAAACGCTCGAGCTGGTGATTCAGCTTGGCGATGGCTTGGACGAGATCACCGGTAGAGTCCTGCCCGAGAGCCAACGAGGAGGCTTGGACGCCGTCCCCGGATGGTGCGGTGGGTGCTTGCGACGGTGGTAAAGTGGCGGGCTCTATGCCTGAGCAAGCGTGTACGGATCTCCTGGGCACGAGGGACCCGGCACGCCGAAGAACCGTGCGAGTAAACACTTAAGGCCGGAACGCCTTCAAGCAGGTGCATTGTAGACTGCGCCTGCGCCGTTACAAAGGAAACAAGGAGACGAAGACAGCACCCGTTCCTGAGCCGGCTGTTGACGATGATTATGGTTATGTCCTCAGCACATGGCTCCTACTGTTGTATTATGTGCTTCGTCCTCGTCGTCTCATCGTTCGCCCCCTAGCGCCTGGTGTCCGAGCGCCCGAGCCCAAGTGCATCTCTTCATCTTTCCAATATATATATATATATATATATATATATATATATATATTCATTAACAGCTAGTCTTCTTACTTAAGCACTTAAACATGCCAATTTCTCATGCAGCCGATTTCCAGATCTTCCAGAAACTTACCTGCAGGTACGGAATAACGCTATCAATCTCCGGCAATTACAAGAAAGTTGTTCGAGCTAAAAAATTTAGTATACAGTGAACAGGGTATATAACTAGCAGAGAAAATATTACAAAAAAAGTTGCGTAGTCACTGTCTCAATCCCAAGAAATAGTACTCTGCGAAGCTCGCGCAATTTTCAAATGGTAAAGCTACTATCGCAAGTGCAAACAAACGATTCCAGTGGTAAATATTTTATAATGTCTGTACTGTTAAATTTTTTGACAGTTCTTTAAAAGCCGATAATTGTGGAATAAAGTTATCATTCGCATGCTCTTGTTGCAGCAGGGAGTACATTATAGGTTTATTAGTGATTCATGGTGTTCTTTTACTTCTTTAGCGAAAGGCCTCCTAGTGTGTCGCTAGAATAAGTTACGGAAACAAAATAACTGGTAGCTACCGGCACCAAATGGGGACTATATCATGGGCTTTGGTCATCACTAGAGACCGGATCTTTAGGCATTAAAAAAATCGCGTTTTAGGCGCCAAAAATAGGCAGGCAAAACAACGTTTTAGGCCTCCAACGTCGTAAATATAGGCACAATAATTTTTTACATAAATGCAAATAATTTCAAACAAAGACGTGCGCGGCCTATATCTAGGATAGGAACACAAGAAATGTTATTGTCCATGACGGCACAAAGGCGCCAACAGTTGAACATAGCCGTGCAATTGTCCCATAAGACTGCTGGACTAATGACGATCAATTGGCTTCATTCAACAAGCACACTGCTCATATTCATGTTCAATGGCCACTGTACTGGAGCGTCGCATATAGTGAAACAGGCATGAAAAAGGATACTTCAAAGCTGGGAATACTGATTTAATAAACCGAAACTTTATCTCTGCCTGACGCAATTAAATTAAGACACAACAAAAACAGACGAATAACAAATGCAAGAGAGACTTCGATTTATTTAAAAATTAGCATGTTTGTACATAAGGGCTGTTAGGTACAACTCTTCGCAATTTCCTCATATACAATGACATTATCCGAATTGTACAGGCCAGACGTCCCAACACTGCCAAATACACTTCCGCCCATTTGAAGTGCACATGTTTGAAGAAATCTGTTTGGAGAGCACGCGGAACGTAGTCTAAGAATCACTGTGAAGATTGTGGAAACAATAGCAAACTACCACCCTCTCCAGATTTTGGATTCAAAATTGTGCTTCTTGTCACTGAGAATCATCTCGTACGCTGAGGAGGAACGCCCGACGGCGGTGAACACCTTAAAAACCAAATTACAAACAAAACAAAAGCCGCGTGCACATCACATTTTTCTTTCTTTTTTTGCTCTTCACTGTCTTTTCCCCTGACGGCTCTCCGCGGTTTGGTATTCGCCAACCGCTCGCGCAATGTCAGCGCGGCGGCGTATATACTGGCCGGCGCATCCCATTTCAATGCTGCTAGCTGTTGTTTTCCGGGAGTTGGTTGAACGAAAGGACTAGGTTGAACCCCATAGAGTTCCGAACAGTCAGTGTTGCCAGGTAACATGAATAACGGTCTCTAACTGCACTCGAAAGCGAAACTTGAGTCTAAATAGTTTCATATAGGCGCTGATATTGAAAATAGGCATTTATAGGCACTATAAGAACACTATAAAAGCCCTTCTTAACCTCTAATTCATGCTAATATATCAAAGTGGGGCGATAGGAGCGCAAGGAACAAAAAAGCATTTGCCAAAAATCCGGTCTCTAGTCACCAGTGTACGCGAAAGGACAATAATCTATCTAGTCGATTACGAAACGCCCTTCTCTGTAAAGCACAACTGAGCTCTATTATGCTTATTTTCACTTCATGGCAATCACTGGCATTATTTTCCTGCATCCTCAAGTCCAACCATAACCTAAGTCTTCAGTAGAAGGTCTGACATTGTCACTGACAGGCGAATATATTGCTATAGAATATAGGCAAATCAGACTTACTGGAAGACCTGAAGTACAGTGAGAAGTAATTAGACTTAACTACGTTTCGAATATTGTTACCTTAACAGCGTGCGACTTCTTTGACAATGCACGTATTGAAGACCAAGTATATCTGAAGGGGCATTATTTTGTCTTATGTCATATAATTGGGCGTGTTTGTATGACATCATCGCCCACTCAACATCATGCATCGGAATTCTGTCTGGTCTTTCGTGTTGTTTAAGTTAGCCTTTTTTAAAAAGGGAAGCTACGTTATAGTGGAACTCACAATTAATAATAAATGAGGTAACTTAATTTTGTGAGCATTTAATTAAACGTAGATGACCACTATGAATAACTTTCACGTGGGATGAATTTAGTTTCATTATATAATGGGCCCTAACATGGCAAATGCAACATTGTGACCTGAGGAACCTCCAGTTTGTCCAGCTGGGCGAGTTATTTAGTGCATATACATAAAAGGAGGTGTTGGGTTCGACAGATTGTACCAAAGCTATAACAATAGTGCATTTTATAATATGCCATAGGTTTAATTTTGAAGTAGCCGACTCGCGTACAGTTTTTAGGTATACATTGGTAGGAGAAACTGCAACCAATTCCCACTTTTAACGAGCAGATATTGCAAAAAAGGCATGTGAGATAACTACTTCGTATGCGTGGTTTTATCCTAGTTTCAAGAAGAGATGCACTTCTAAGATAATAACACATAACTTGTATTCTGACTCCTTACACACTAGAAGCAAAAAAACGTAATTGGAAAAAGCGGCATCATGAGTTAACGTAGTCTGCATTGAATTGTACACTCGGTAGTGCAGATGGAACATGACAAGGCATCACAGCAAATCGCAGAGACCATAAAAAGCTCCTTACTGTCCAACCTCCGCCGTCAGTGTCCATGTCGCAGTATACCTTCTGTCCTGAATTGCCGGCTGCCTTATGGAAAACGGTGTACACCCCGCTTGTGTGTTGGCCGTTGTGAAGAATGTATGTGCAGTGTGCAGGCTTGAATGAACCTGAAAGAAGGACATAATTCCATCACGGTATACCTCCTTTACAATAATTTGTATATCCATGGTTGCGTGGCAACATGAAGTTGCCGTAGCATCTGCGTCGTCAAGTTTTTCATCGTGGTACGCGCTCACAGCATCGCTTATGTAGCGTCTACATCGTTCAGTTCGTGAAATTGCTACTTTCTGGATGTCAGGGTGGCAGTTACCACATCCCTACATACGTAAGAGGTGCTTGCTCGTCGCTGGCCACATTGGCTATTTAATGGGCCCGAGGTCACCAATGGCGAGTATTCGTTCATATACACAATATTTACAGTTTGGCGGAACAACGTTTTTTGTGAACATGGGCCCAGATTCTTATCAAGTTTTCTTGATGCTTTTGCTTCTCAAGATGCCTCAAGTCGTCAGCCTACGCAAGGAAACATCTTGTTTTTAAAACGCCCGTAAGGCTAGCAAACATCGTGGCCTGTAGCAAGCTGGCAACTCTGTACATGCCGGGTCTGTATAAAAACGTGGTGCTCATAATAAACGTCACTGACCGCCGTGACATTGATGCACGTATGAAACCAATCAGCTAAGTGATGTGCCCGAAGGGGCCCACCCGCGTCTACGGCCAGTGCGACAGCTATGTCTGTCAGAGCTTCCCCCACCGAAGCCACTAGTTTTTGTGAAAACGTGCTTGACAACTGGCTGAAGTGAAGTTCAAGCATCGAATACAGATTTACTTCGCCTCCACACAGCCACAAGAACCAGAACCGCCACGCAGCAAGGCTCAGAAACAAGCTACATTTCTTCACCACGCCGCGTAAGACTCTATTGTTATATGCATTGAACATCAGGGATAAGGGCAACGCCGACTACGGCAAACTGGTGGAAGGTTTCTAGTTATACTACCTGCCGCAAAGCAACGATACGTATTCCAGGTACTACGTGTTTCGCAACTGAATGCAAGCAGATGGGGAGTCATTCGAACAGTTCTACAGGAACCTAGAGATGAAACCAAGAAGCTGTATTTTGGCACATAGCGAAATTCTATGTTTGCGAGTATAGTTTAGGCAGTGGCCAGCAAGAACCTGCGAGAAAATATTTCAGCCAAAAAGGATTTTACTCTTGAGGCGACCGGAGAGGGAACAAAGGCAGAGGAAGTTGCACTTGCACGTAGTAAAACATATGGCGAAAAAAGAAGCCTGGCTGCGGTAAAGCACGATATCAAGAAAGACCGATATCAAGAAAAAAACTAAGGAAATTCTAACAGTTGTCTACTAATGCGTTGGCCCGGCTTTGATTTCGCTTTGCTTACTTTTGCTTACTTGCTTTTCCTGGATTATGCGCGTCTACCCGTGGTGTTTCCTGTGGCAAAGAATGCTTAGGCTTTAGTAGACAATTGTCAGATTTTCTCACCATATATCCGGCCTGATCATACCAATTGAGCCAGAACCTCGGGCAAGAGCGTGCCTCTAACGAGAGGAGCGGGCAAAAGGTCTCACGTGAGGTGTCATGTGAGAGAAGAGTGCATTGCAACGATGCTGTCACCCTCGATTGACTTTCGCAAGTCTGTGTTCTGTGCACGTTCCTTATCCATGCAAGCTCTCGTTTATGTTCTAACTGCACCAAGGTAAGGCCCAATAAAAATGTGCCAAGCATCCCAACGGGCTGGCTTGCGCACGAGGAGTTCATAATTTGAAAGACACTCAGCAGCGTTAAACTCAACATTGCGCCTTCCCGAAATCTCAAGTGTGCCCACACCCAAATTTCAAGTTGGCCCAGCCCAAATTCAGGTAACTCAATCATCATACTTGAAAATGGATCAACCCCACATTTTAGTTGTGCCAACCCCAAATTTCTTGTTTTCCCCCCTCCCCGACATTAAAATTGGCCCGGGCCCAAATTTCAAATTGTACCACCCCTAAATTTAAATTATCCCACATGCAAATTTCAAGTTGGCCCAACCCCAATTGTCTGTCTGCCCACCCCCATATTTCTCGTTGGTCAACCACCGAATGTAAGTTTTCACATGTCCAAATTTAAAGTTGGCCCACCCCAAATCAAACACAGAAATCCTAGGTCGACACCCCGGACAGAACTGTCGAAAAGATGCAATCAACCGGCTCACCTTCTGCTACCACTACCGCTGTTAGTACCCAGCTTGCAAACCTTTCTTCAGAAGTGAAGATTTTCGCAAATAAATGAGGTGATTCAGAAAACTGGCTGCATTGAAACAATTTATATTTTGGCGGGATTTAGGATTCCAAAAAATGAAACTTGGGCACAGTCCGAGACTGATGTAATTTCTTACATGTCCCAAAAGCTTAATATTTTTATTGCTCCCTCTGGCATTGAACGCGCACATTGGTTGGTAATTTACTCTCTATAAAGAATCGTCCTATCATTGTTTAGTTCGCGCAGCTTAAGAATAAAATTGCTATCATTTCTGCTGCTGGGAAGTTCAAAGGCACAAGTTTTTTTATCCGGCAAGATTACTCCGATGGCATGCGCGTTGCTCGGCAAAAACTTTTTCCTATGCCCATCATACCAACTATGTGTTAAATTTAAAACCACAATTTAAAATTCGTTTCAATAAGCTCATACTCGGAAGCAAGCCATTCGTTTAAGACACTGAAACTGACACAGTATTTGAAATGTCGCAATAGCTATCAACCCGCGCTCCCAAACCATCACCCCCCTTGTCAGCGTCAGATTAATACTACTTTTTATAATCTATCCGACGCGCTAACGCCCGCAGCTACATGCCCCAAAAAGAAGCACTGGAAGCCATTATCACTGCTAATAATACTGATTTAGCCATAATTACGGAGTCATGGCTAAGCTCGGGTGTAAAGGAAGAGGACCTGTTATTAAGCAATAGCCCTTGCTGCGTTCTCAGGCTTGAGAGGGTGGGTCAGCGTGGAGGCGGAATCGCAATATTCCGAGTCTCCTCTCGCCTTGCTATAACTTCTACCCATTAAATTCTTTGCCACAAATTATCCCTCACCTCATGGACGATTATTTTAGCTTTTTGCAACCGTGCACCCAATTGCGACGTTTCCTTTACTAACGAACCAAATTCCATCGTAACCAACTTCCACTGCCGTTTTCCGTGCGCAAATTTTGTATTATGCGGCGATTTCAACTTTCCTGATATTGACTGGAACATTCTTGCTACTAGCTCATGTTTATCTAATCAATTTCTTCATGTAACTCTAGAGTTCAACTTAACTCAAGTTGTTACTATGCTAACTCGCAGAAACAACGTTCTGGACATAGTACTAACTTCTCAGACCCAGTTAATCACTCGAATACAAATGATGGATGGAATAAGTGACCGTAAAATATGGTTATTCTTACTTTTAATTATGACACCGAACTCTCTGCCTTTAACCAAATATATCCGGGACTACAACATAGCTAACTACAATCAAATTAATGTTGAATTCGCTGCGTTTCTTCAGCACCTCACTAGGATAGCCAAATCAAGAACCGTTGAACAAAACTGGATATCGTACAAACAACAGATCATATCGCTGATGAAAAGCGCGTGCCTCTCGTGCGCATTCTCGGAAATTCCGATAAACCTTGCTTTTCGAACACATTGCGCAAACTTTCAACGAAAAGGAAACTTGCGTTCCACAAAGCCAAACACGTAAACTCTTCACAACAGTGGGTCAATTACTTTAGGGCTTTGCGCCAGTACACCTGTCTTTATAAACAAACAAAGCGTAAGTTTTACCACCAGGATCTGTTGAATATCCTTCGCGATAACCCCCAAAAGTTTTGGAATATACTAACAAAAAATCTGCTCCGTCACAACCCATCGCCCTACTCAACCCAGATAGCTCCCAAGTCCCTCCCTGTTCATCAATGCAGCGATGTCATGAATTCTTATTTTTGTTCGATGTTCACTCAGGAACCTAACCAAGTAATACCAACCTTACCTATCCTCAAGCTCACGCAGCGGCCACCCATAACAACTACAGCAGAAGGTATATCCAAACTTATCAATGACCTGAAGATTTCAAGTACTCCTGGCCCCGATAACATACCTGCGAAACTCCTAAAAGGAATGAAATTAATTTCCTGTGCCATATTGCAATTTACTTTTTATCAATCTGTTACCACCAGCAGGATTCCCAAAGACTGGAAGATCAACCATATCGTTCCGATACACAAATCTGGCAGCCGCTTCCAATCCATAGAATTATAGCCCCATTTCTGTGGCATGCATGGCTCGTAAACTCTTAGAGCATGTTATATACTCCCACGTTGCTTCGCATCTGGATAACCGCTCGTTATTTTTACCTAACCTCCATGGTTTCCGGAAAGGTCTTTCATGTAAAACAAAGCTTTTTGAGTTCAACACAGACATTCACCTCAATCGGGGTTCTCGCTTTCAAACAGACGTTATGTACCTCAACTTCTCAAAGGCATTTATTTCATCGTGTGTCCCATCGTCGACTATTCACCAAACATTCTTGCCTCTGTCTTGACACTTTAGTATTATCATGGATCCATAGTTTTCTTACTAATAGGTCCCAGTAAGCAGTCATTGACAATCGTAGCTCGGCTAGCAAGAACGTGAAATCTGGCGTTCCTCAAGGTTCTGTCCTTGGTCCCCTTTTGTTTGCAATTTTTATGAACGACCTCCCTAACGCATGTCATCCTCAGTGCATTTGTTTGCAGACGACTGCGTCCTGTACCGGCGCATAACACCGGAAACTGATTATTTGTCGCAGCAAAATGACCTCAACAAGATAACTGTGCGCAACAAAATAACTAACTGGTGCTCACACTGGCTTATGGTACTTAACACGTCCAAATGTAATTCCATGTGTATCTCTCGGTAGCGAAACAACAGCATTTACCCCTATTCGCTCAATTCATCGGTCCTCTCAGCCACATATACATACCGCTACCTAGGCATCACAATATCGAACAAACTTACCTGTTCTGACCACATCGCACAACGAGCGACTTAGTACAAGATCGCTCAGCTTAATCAAAAGGTCGGCATCAAAGTCAACCACTTCCATTCGCAAATTTGCCTATGAAACATTTATCCGCACTAAACTCGAATAGGCGTCACCAATTTGGAGCCCTCACCAGACTTACTTGATTAATGCATTAGAATCTGCACAGAATTGGGCTGCGCGATTTATAGCTTCACAATACGATTGGCACACAAGTATCAGTAGCATTAAATCTTCTCAACCTCCCGCCCTTGTCAACGCGCCGCACAATTACACAGCTGTGTTCTTGTCACAAACTCTAGTACTATTTTCCCCAGCATCGTAATACACGTCTTATCCCTCCTCACCACACTTATCGTCGACTTTTCAACATCGTAAGTGCACAACGTCTTCATGGAAATAACACCAGATTTCAAAAATCTATCCTCGCCATCACAATAGAGCACTGGAACGAACTGGTACAATCAATAACTACTGAGCGTGATGGCTCACAATTCAAGCAGTTACTGACAGTTCATTATCAAACCTAATCACTGTGCTTACACCTGTGCCGCGTCTTGCTACTATTGCTTTATGTTAGTATATATATATATATATATATATATATATATATATATATATATATATTTGTGTCCATGCAATTTTTGAAATCAAGACTGCCCTGTATATCTCTGTGCCCCCCCCCCCTTTTGTGAAAGCACGAAAGGAGCATTTAAGGGTTAATAAATGATAATAACGATCTGTGTCTTCAAGATATCAACCTACTGCCACGCTCTTATACTTCCTCGGTTACGGTCCTCAATCATTTGTTGTAATTCATCCCCACTGTTGCTGCATAGGACACTTATCTGCAAACCGAAGGTTGCTGAGAAATTCGCCGTTGATCCTCATTCCTAAAGCTTCCCACTCAAAGAGCTTGAATACTTCTGGTAAGCGTGCAGGGAATAGCATGGGAGAGATTGTGTCTGCTTGCCTGACCCCTTTCCTGATAAGTAATATTCAACTTTTTTTGTGAACCAACGTAGCTGTGGACTCCTTGTAGAAGTTTCCCAAGATATTCACGTAGGCCACCTTTACTCCTTGATTACTAAATGCTTCTATGACTGCTGGTATCTCTAGTGAATCGAATGCCTTTTCATAATCTATGAAAGTCATGCAGCGAGGTTGATTGTACTCCGCAGATTTCTCAATTATCTGGTTGATGACCTGGATGGGATCCATCGTGGTTTATCCCTTCCTTAAACCAGTCTGTTCTCTTGGTTCACTGAAGTAAAGTGTTGAGTGAGCGAAATAACTTAATTTAGGTCCAGAGAAGACGCAGGGGAAGTGTTACCCTGATTCTATTGAAAATTATCTTGATGAACATTTTATACAATACTTAAAGCAACCTAATGGGTCTATAATTCTTCAATTCTTTAACGTCTCCCAGATTATGAATTAGTTTAATGTAGGCATTTGTCCAGTTCTCTGGCACACTTCAAGTCGTGAGGCATTGCCGCAAGCTCTTCAAGAGCGATGTCTCCTACATCTTTGATTAAATCGACTTTTATTCCTTCTTCTCCTGCCGCTTTTCCTCGGGTCTTGTCTTGCAAGTACCTTCTAACTTCATCGCTAGTTACAGAAGGAGCCTCTGCATCTTGTTCACCACTACTTCGAATGAAAATAGCTTGGCTGCTCTGGGAACTGCACAGGTCAGTATGGAATTCTTCCGTTGCTTTTATTATATCACCGAAATTGCTGATGGTATTATCCTGCTATCTTTCAGTGCATACACCTTGGCTTTTCTTATGCCAAGTTTTTTTTTCTCACAGATTTCAAACGGCTTCCATATTTTACGGCCACATTATCACGCACCAATATTTTTTAATCTGAAAAATAGCACCCCATTCGAGATTTTCATTATGCCATTCCAAAGCCTAATTCATGTATAGTGCCAACCGAGTGCGCCAACTGCTTTTTCAGGCAGAGACGCCCCTTGAGGAAATGTGTGACGATGTTTGAATCGTGGCTATGTGACGTCAAAAACTAATATTGCAAGTCGCGGCACACTCTTGTCATGAAAATGGTGCCCTAAAACTACCTGCGGTGACTGGCCGTGGAGTTCACCTTCGAAAGTCGTCGAGATTTTCGTCACAGGGAGTTTCCATCTGATGTTATTGCGACAGCCCCTTTTCTGCGCTCCCTGTATGCTTGGTTTCCATGGTGCTCGGATTGAGCATTAAAATTGTATGAAGAATTTCTCAAATGAGTTGCACAGAGGAAAATTTTCAAATAATTTGGGTATGAAAATGCGACGGCAATTTCAAAAATGGCGCCCGAGGTTCATTAATAACTTATTTAGCAATTTTTTGCTAATTATTATTCTATGACGCAGGATATTGACTGTAAGGTATGTTCACTTCTCCAAGGAACTCATCTATACAAACGCCACGTTCGCTATGATCATAGCCTTTTTAATGAAAAAAAATGTATAGTAACAAATATCTAACAATAACAAATATCTAACAATAACAAAACACCTCGCTAAATATATACCTATATAGGCTGATCCAGTAAACGTAAGCCACGCTGTTAAAAGAATAGAGGACAGCATGCAATATACGATCTTAAGACCTACAATATTCGGCTGTCACACCTCAGACGGGCGAAAACCCTAGGCTTTATAATTGTATCGTGCACCGTGTTTTTTATTGCGAAAGCAATTATTTGGACCCTCCATGTGCATTTATTCCATCGCCGTCACCAAGATGTTCCGTATAATCTCCAAGGGCGATAACAACGTCCCCACGCATGGTACGCTAATGTGCGAGTGAAAGCGCGCGAAGGGAGCAGACTATCAGGGTCGGGGATCAATCTGGCGCGCACAAGAGAGGGGAACTGACAAGAAACGCGCCGTCTGCCGTCGCGCGAGATGCCGCGGGCGGGGGGGGAGCGGAGGGAGATGGTCGCGGCGTTGCTTTCTGACAGCAATTGAGAATTTTGCGACAGCACGCATGGGGAACCGACGATCGCGGGTTCATCTCGCGCGCGCACAGAGGAAAGCGGGGAAGCAACGCGGGAGGTAGGGGGGGGGGGGGGTGCGCTTCCTGACGCCAGCCTACCGACAGCGTGACAACGGTCATTGAGTGTGATGTGTTGATGTTCACCTGTGCGAACTGACATCATGCTTGATAATATGGTTAGTAAGCGCATATTTCCAAATTTATGCGGCTGATAAAACTGTCTGGCCTTCATGGAAGCACAGCGTCAAACATCCGTTTGCAATAGTGAGTGGCTGAGCCTGTACATAGGAGACGGTACATTTCACGGTCAACGTAATTGATTAGAAAAATGGGTGAAGAGTGAGTGTTGAATTTGTAATCTATGTTCCCCCGGATACTTTTCTTTATAATAAACAACCCATCAGAGTGTTTTTAACCGATCGCATAAATATAACACCAACTCTAAGCCACTCCCGTGCTTCGCTTCTCAAATGACGGTGCCGGCGTTATAAGATCTCGGGTCACATACAGAAGTGCGTAAATGCATACGCCACCACACCCTGTTCTCTCAGCTCTTCTATGCTTCAGCCTATTCTCGTCATTCGCCGATTCATCTGGCCTGTGTCCAGCTGTTTACCGCATCAGCGAAGAGCTGTGTAGAAAACAAAGGCTGTAGCGGATACCGCAGCACCACTGATGCAAAGCGAGCGGCACCCCCTGAGCGGTCTGCACACTGGGGCTGTCCACCATATTACCCCCAAGTTCAAGTGCACTGTTCTACTATTTGCATGTCGTCTTTTAGAGTGGTCAGTGCTATCAAATTATAGCGCTAGCACAGAAAGGGTAGGCTGGGTACGAAACTTGAATAATCCTCGTTGCCATTTCGATACCGAAGCGCGCGTGACTTGACTGATCGCATGCACGAAGACAGTGGCGTTGTTTTGAGCAACAGCATTGTCAGCGGAATGTGCGGTTACACGTGTGCAAATGCCGATCCGATTGGAGAAGTGCGAGGGCATTTTACAAGTGCCGATTCTCTTTTGCGCTATGGAGCATAGTTCAGGGCTGCCTTTGTTTCTGGGTTAAAATTCTCCAAATAAAAAAATGTGAATATTGATTCATTCATTCTGGCAATATTTCTGCTTACCCGTCAAAGCACCCTGACGAAAAAGAAGACATGTTACGGTAATCTGCGATAAGCGAAGCATTGTTGAGCTGTTTAAATTACTTACTATGTCAAAAGACACACGGTGCGTGTAATAATCAATTATTTCAAAAGTATTTTTACACCTATGCATATGACGTAAGTCTGGCTATGGAATATATTTACAACCTATGCCTAAATACAATCTCAAGATCACATGGTGCCATGGGAGGCGACATGGACGGAGTGATGGCTCGCAGGTTTTGAAAGGTTTTGTGCGTGATGAAGGAAGCATGAGAAGAGATGTGTAGCACAGAGTTGTATTAAAGATAGGGACACATGCTTAACGCTTGAAGATGGCTGATTAATGCGTGACCAAACACACCACCCCACACAGTGAGAAGGCAGTTGCCCTAGTTTCCTTTGTAAATATCCTTTGGCCTGTAAAAATTTTGAGTGCTTCTCCCTTATCGTGCCGTGCCACTCCCCCCCCCCCCCCCCTCCATATCATGTTACGTCTACTCGACGAAACACCGACGTTCACCCTGAAGGAAGAGGAAAACACGCAATGTCCGCAATTGAACGACTGTAATGTGATAGCGCTATCAGGATTATCAAGATTATACTGTATGAAGGAACAGCTCGTCTACAAACAACATAAAACATTTTCTATGCCCAGCCGGGAACGAGAGGAGACCGCATGGTCAGCTACAAAGAAATAACCGATTACTATCGGCTGGGAAGGGCCCGGTACCCACCAGCTCATCCCGCGCTAACCAGGAAACAGGCGGTGGCCTGGCGCCTCCTGCAAACAAACATGTATCCAAACCCGGTGGCCTGCAGCAGATTCTATCCAGGGCAATACAACGATCAATGCAAATTATGTAAATGTAGGGCGGATCTGCCACATATTCTATGGGCATGCTCGAAGGCGGCTCCTTTCGAGGGCCGCAAAATTCGAAACCGGCAGCAGTGGGAGACCCTGCTGCTCAGCTCAGACCAGCAAGACCAGGTCTGGGCCGTCCAGCTAGCCGAGGCAGCCGGTGAGACCCAGGGGATCTCGGCCGTCTGCTAGGCGGAGGGAGGCTGCGTCCGCCCTCGTGAATTGCTGGCACCATTAAAGTTGAATCTCTCTCTCTCTCTCTCTCTATGACCATAGAGGCATTGTGGGCACGTTCGTATTACGAAAAGACAACTTAAGAAGCACTAAGCTGAAAGGCATAGAAAGGCGCATTCACATGCACATACGTGCTTTTTTGTGCCCGTCCAGTTCGCGCTTGCATAGTCGTCCATGTAATGACACATGATATACTAATGTATGGATCAGTCAACAAAGTCTAACCTTTGAATAAACCGTCTCCAGGACAAACACAGTTTTGATTACAGCGTCTCACCGATCAGCTGAATTTTGAGCGTATTGTCTTTGGGATAGATGCGTTTTAGTCGGCCTTAAACTGATTTACTGACAGACTGATATCGACGGTGACAGGGAAGGTGGCGAATGCGTAGTCAAAAGAAGTTTTGTTGCAACATTTTTCAGTCATATTAGTGACAAGCAGATAAGAGAGATAAGAAGGTTACCTTCAAGAGCGTTGAAGTCCTCCGCTAGCTGCCGCATACGCTCTTGAAGTCTGTTGTACGAAACCAGAGCCTCGGGCATTGACAGCACGCCGCTCGTTACAGAAGCGATGATGCACAGAATGGTGATTGCAGGTTCCATAGTGTCGTGTCACCTGTACCTGCATTTTGCGCAGGCACGTAATTATGCTCGACTAACTTACTGCCGAAAAAAAGAAACGAAAGTTATCTTCGAATATTTCCAATGCATTGCCCTGCAGCGCTGTCATGTCAGTTCTGCGGGGTAACTTACCGCCGAGTGGCGCCGAATGCAAAAATTACGTCATCATCGTCATCATCATTATAAGCATAAGTTTATGAGCATATATTCCAACGTGCGCCTGCAAGTTATATATATATATATATATATATATATATATCCATATCTATATAAATTGGGGGCCTACCTTCATAAGGTTCACCTTAAAACTTCAATTCTTCGGGAGAAAGAGCATTCCCATGCACTTCAGTAGAATGCAGTCTCACGCATTCGTCCGACTGAACAGTGGGACACCACTCGCGTCCCTATTTGAGGCAGGTCGGTCACGACAAATAAAGCGCCCCGTTAAACCTGTTCAGTGCTGCAGTTGTTTTCTAAATTTAAGCTGTTTCATTTTCCAAAATCAAGGCACATGGTAATCACATTGCCTACCGGAAAACCCAGCGCTTGCATGTTCATACTAATCCAAGGTAACGTCAGTCGTACGACTTGAGCACATAAGCAGCGTACTCTGGCAATGAGGACGCTGCGATATTCACGCTGTTAAGTGTCAAAATGATCTACTCAGCAAAGCTGGATGCTCGTACTACTGATCTTAAACATCACACACTGAGGTGCTGTGAAATATAAAGCAGCTAGTTTACTCTTTTACTCTTTCGCACTTGCTTATAATGCGTGTTATTTCAGTGAGCACTGTTTACTTAGACAAACCCGTGTATTTTAAGGTGTGAAGTTTATATACATTTCCATGCTACACTATTCAGATTATGTAATTTAGACTGCTAGAAGCACATGCTACCAGTTGGCTACAATTTTCAATGTCTTAAGGCAAACACGCCTTTCTCAATGTCTGCGGGGAATAGCGATAACGATCACGGCGATTAGAATAAATAAAAAAGCATTCACGAGTACAATAAAAGTCGTAGAAACCACCTGAAACGAGGGTGAAGCTATCGTTTCTGGCGGTTTATCACCATATTCAGCGTCTGTGTACTTCGAATTGACGATTAATTCATCGTCGTGGGGCGATCTGCTTGCCTCAAGGTTAGCTGAGATGGTAGAGCGACCGCCATGGAAAGGCCTTGTTTCCGGGTTCCAATCCCGGACCTGGAAGAAGTTTTTCTCAACTGCAAAGCTTGCTTCGTGAGAAGCCCGTATGAGTTTCCTTTATAGCTTCGTCCTACATTCGGGTGGACGCCAATTTTGCTGTTTCATGAGGGAAGCTCACAATGGAAAACCATTAGTCACAAAAGAGGCTTCATTGGTGGAGAGAAGTTTGCCCTGGTTCTTATAACCTTAGGGGGTTGTGTATATTACATTCAGGCCGACGCTTCATGAACCGATCTCTATGTTGTGGATTTACAAGGAATTAGCCTAATTGCTTGTGACTGGAATGAGTGTAGCAACCCACGCGGGATAAAACAGAGCATTAAGCTTTGCGCAGAGAGACGCGTCCTTTGCCGATTGTTTCGGCTAAAAGGCGAAACGAGAAGTCGATGATACTTTTTCAGCTTGAAAAAATAGCTATATAGCTAATCTTTCCGGCACAACGCTGGGCCAGAGAGCGCCAACGTTGTGCGGATAACAACAATTTGGCAGCAGTGTACGAAATAAGGACTGGGGCCCATATTCACAATAACAATGCGCACGTTATAGCTTTTGGTGAAAGAAAATGCCAGGCAATCATGCTGATGAACATATTATTAGCGAAGGCTGCTGTCCAATGGGAAACGACACTTGCTATAAAAAGCTTTGTGAATTAGACCCCAGTTCATTAAGCAGGCTCTAGTTTCCTTACACAAGAAACTAAAGGGTCCCGGACAAAAGGTGCTTCCTTGCACCTGACTGGGTCCGATGCCCAGTCAGTCAGGCTCTGAATGTCGCCTCAAGCCAATGCAACATACCATATGGATCAAAAACATTGTGTTGCACACGGCAGCACTAGAATACCAGAAGATTGCAAGATTTGGAAAAAGAGAAATGAACAAGAGAGGGCAGGGATAATAACTAGAGAACTATCTGGTTGTCTCCCTTACGCTGGGTAAATGAAAAGTGGAAAGAATCGTACGCTCAGCCTACCACTCCGTTTCTTAAGAATGATATTGTTGGGAAAGAGACCTGCTCGCTTCAGTTCCCTTCAAAATATTCTTGAGTCACAGACAAAGCGACACAGAAGACTCGGAAGACGTGTCTACAATTTCGAGAGTAGCAATGGTCCGTGGTTGTGGCTGGCAATGCAAAAATCTGAAGGCTACTGCTGTACTTATGTGGCTGACCTGGTAGAAAAAGTTTTTGGCGTGTGTAAAACAATTTCGATATGAAAATTTCTACAGAGGTCTCACAAAATTCTTATCAGAGCGAGAAGCATGCGAATAATGAAAACAACACCGAGATGAAATCGTGCGACATACTTACTGCACTGACCGAAGAAACAGATGAGCCAAAGCGTTGCCGAGGTACTAAAGGCTGGTAAACTGTTACAAGCTCTGCAATACGAATCCTTGGGCTTTTATTGTGCAGTGACTGATGTATTTTCTTCGGTAACACAATGTCCGTTCAGTAAAAATCACGCGACTGCCCTGATTAACATTTGAGATAAAGCATGCTTCTAAAAATTAGCCTGGAGGAAATGAATAATTCGTTTACAATGAAATGCGTAGTGCGAGATATCTGGCAGGCGATGACCCGGTGTGCAGATTTCCTTCCAAGGAATTCGCTGACGCTCCATAGTCTTCCTTATCTAAGGTGCCGAAAGACCGAGAATATGAAATATTATCGCTGCCTGTTGGAACATCAGAGGGTCGAATCAGGGTGTGTGACCGCGCTAGTTTGTACATTGTAAGCTGGAGATCTCGTGTGTAGGCTTATTTGCGCCCTTTCCTACGTTGGTGTGCACTTGCTTACAATTAGTTAAGCAGTCAGCGGAGGCAGGTAGGTCGGCTTGTCTCTGATAGTTTAGTATATATTTCATAATATCATGTGGAATATAACAAATTTACATCTACACTTAGAGATAACTGCGTCACGTAATGTTTGAAGGTTTTCAAGTGTAACACGGTAAAGATTCGGCATTCTGAGGAAGCCGGCTCCAAAACCAACCGCCAGACCAACTTGTGTTACCAGGCATATGCGCTGTTTTTCAATGACAAAAAAAGCTGCTTTCAATACACCCCGTGAAATAGATGCACTGCGAAATGGTTGCCGACAATATACAAGTGCCACCAACGCGACTAGCGTTAAGTGACGTTAGACAAGCACCACCACACAAGCGACGCACGCAAACTGCGGAATTGCCGCATTACATCCTAATTCTTCTAGGCCTACCAAGAGAAAGTGCCTTATTGAAATAAATGAATTTGCAATGTAACTTGCGCCACAAAATTCGTTAAGTACGACACAAACACAGGATGCAAACATGATAGTATTGAATTGTAATTAGAATTTACGAGAAAAAGAGTATGTTACGCGTAAACTGAGACAAAGCCCTTATCGAACTGCCCTTTGAGGTCTGTCTGAGTGACCGCGGCCGATAGGTGGCTGTACTGTTTTGGGATGGGCACGAGCCAACGAAAAATCCCGACCAACTAGAGGCTAACAGCTTCGGTGTAAAATAACAGAAAAATGCCAATTTGCATGGGTCCCAGGAACTTCAAATAAGCGAGAAAGAGGGAGCATTTTCAACTTCTGCTCCAGGAAGACATTTACAGAGAGCTGGCAGGCACGAAGTATTTCAGTAAACTGTATGCAAAAAGCGGGTTTCATAATATGACACTAGGCGCAGAAACATCGCGACTCGGCACGTTCAGCGGCCGTTTCAGGCACTACCGGTTTTTAAGGTTTGCCATTTGGGATATTTTTGGCGTCGGAAGTGTTTCAGAGAGCGATGACATATAAAATTCAATGTTTACACGGCGTGCGGGCTTATGAGGATGAGATAATTATCTGGAGAGCCACGTGGAAACAGCATACCGAAACGTTGTATACCATTTCCAACACTGCCGGCGTCTTTGGCTTAATGCTGAACAGGGACAAATGCATGCTAGCAGCGCCAAAAGTCGAATTCATAGGTGACAAAATTAGCGCTGCTGTAATAGAAGCCAACTACGAGAACCCCGAGAACCTAGTTAAAGGCATAACGAAATACCCGGTGCCTTCAACCCAAAAAGACTCGCAAAGACTCTTGGGGGCTTTCAAGCCTTTCACTTCCTTCCTTTCAAACCTGGCCGATAGAACCAACAGCCTTCGTGCCTTGCTACGAGCAGATACCATTTTCCAGCACGCGACAGGGAATAGGCCCTTCTGCGCGATGTGCTTCCGCAAGCACACGTTCAAGCAGTAAGCGATGCTTATGTTCATTAAACTGTTAAATGGAACAAAATGTTTCACAGGAAAATTAATTGGTATGTATCGAGTTATTATATTTTGTAACCCACGTAGTTATCGTCGCCTAAAGAGTATTGCTGTACTCTTTCATGCAGTTAATGAATGTAAATATAGGATATCCCAGCTAACGTTAGGCAAGCTGCTTAACGAAAGAAATGTTTTTAAAAACACAGTGCTAGATACATTTTTAAGAGATGCTGTTCGGTCGTCACACCTATAACGACTAATTACACTAGCTTTTATAACTGTTATATTTACTTTATTTACTAAATCTTTTTTTTTTCATTCAACAGCTTGCCTAACGTTATCTGGGACACACGGTATACGGTCGACTATACACACACAGTGAAGGCGGCCGCATGGCATTTCGCGGAAAGAAGGTGCCAATAAAAGCTGCAAGCCAGCGCAGAGCTTTAGAGGCTAATGTATCTTAACGGATGGCAAGCACAACAATCGGTTCACACTGTCGTGTTTGCGAAGAATGAACAATTTTATATTGCGGTTCAACAGTTTATACTGGGAAGGTTGGTTAAAGGATCCTGAAGCAATGAGTCGGATCAAATTATATTAATATGCATTGGCAGGATTATAGAGTTCTGCAATCAAACCAATAAAGTTCAGAAGACTTCTTTCTTGGCAATTCTGCATGTTTACTCAAAAAAAATACCATAAGTGTCGAAAGCAAATATGAAAGAAAATTCAGGCCTCCGAGGCATTTCGCCGCGCTGCCACGTGCCATGTAAACTTTGCTCAAATCGGAAACTAAAATTATGTCAACGAGTTCTGATATCCATGTTTGGTCCAAACATGTTTTATTGCAATTATATGTACACTCCAAGCGCATTTCTGCAGCCTTCTCCGCCTTCACCGTTGTGTTCCGTATAAAGTCCACGGGCGATATCACCACCGCCACGTGCGGTATGCTGTGACGCATGTGCGAATACAAGCGTGCGAGAGGAGCCGACGGTCGCGGCTCTCAGTGGGGAAAATTGTGACGAAGTATGAATTGTGGCATGTAGCGTCAAATACTGATACCGCACGTCGGGGCACATGCTTGCCAAGAAAAACGTGGCATATCACTACCTGCGACCACTGGCCGTGAAGTTCGCTTTCGAGCGTCGTCGAGCTTTCCGTTACGGAGAATTTCCATCTTATATGATTGCGGCACCGACTTTTCTGCGCTCCCGCTATGCTTTGTTTCGAAGCTGCTCGGATTGAGCATTGACATTGGATGCTGAATTTCTAAATTGAGGTGCAGTATTGGAAATTTTGATTCATGGGGGTGTGAAAACGCGACTGCCCTTTAAAAGTGACCCACAAAGTTCAATAAAAATTTATTTGCAAATTTCTTGTTAATTATTATTGTTAGTATCAGGATATTGACGGCAAAGTATATTCACTTCTCCCAGGAACTCATCCACAAAAACCCCACGTTTGATATGCTCACAGCCTTTTTTATGAAAAAGCTGCTATATTAAAAAAACAACCCACACCCCACATAATATGTATATATTTAGAGGGAGACCCGTCCAATGTTAGCGAAGCTTTCAAAAGAAAACAAAAGTAAAGCACACGATCCAAGACACGATCTTGAGACCCACAATGTTCGGCTGCCCACTTCATACGTGCCAACACCGTAGGCTGTATAACTTGAATTTGAATTTATTCTCCTTGGACACTATCTTCAAAGAAGATGTAGCCACAAAAAGCTACTGAGATGGGTAGCTTGATGGGGTGGCTGCCCCATTACACAGTAGAAGCAGTTTACAAAAACTTTTTATACAAATGACTGTTTTTAAACACATGTACAGATAATGATTTCACAGGAGAGCATAAGCATTTTGCAAAATGCAAAGGAAAGCTTCACATTAATCAATACAGAAGAAAATAAATAAATAAATACAACGTAATTCACAGAAACCTATTTCGCATTGTTTTTTTTTAAACTACTTGACACATCTACAAATTTGTTGGCAAGAATTTAGAGCAAAGCCGGACGGTTAAGAACGATGGATTGCTTCGCGTAGATATTTTGAAAAGTTCGTATGAGCAAACTATTGGGGCGACACTTAGTGTATACGGCTATATTTTATCTTAATGCTGAAATGCCGCTCTAAAGGAATTGTTCTATTTTGTGGCCGACCAATGTGAATGGAGTAAACGATAATTATAATAAGCCCTTATATTATAACCTTAAAATGTTTCAAGAGTGGCTGCGTGTGAAAGTCATACGGAACGTTTGCAATTTTTCTCATAAGCTTATTCTGAATGAGGAAGAGTCGCTTTAGATATGTTTTTGTTGATGGGCACCTTGCTAGGTGTGCGTAGCATGACTGAGAAAGGGCTAACAAATTATGTAGTAGTGGTCTTATACGTTCAGGCATGACATGTCTACATTTGTTTAGCATAACCCGCAGCTATGCGCAATGTTTTCTTTTTTTTTAGCTTCGCGTATATAGTCATTCCAAGTTAAAGTACTTGAAAAATCTACGTCGAGAACTTACGTGCATTCTACTATTTGAATCACATTATGACGGAGTGTAATCGTTGGGAAGTTTCCCACCTTATGTTTTGGCCAATAGAGTTTTGCTTTTGGCTTTTTTGTGGTAATAATTAGTAAGCAATTGCACGTTGCTCATTTAATAACAACGACAATGGTTCATCAGATATCCTTTCTATATTGCCAGGGGTTTTAGCGTTGGTTAATAATGTAGTATCATCAGCATTGCAAATTGATGTTGCATGTCGATTACACATAAAGAGTTTAGACGATTAACGTAATCATAAAATCAAAGCGGTCGCAGTATGCTGCCCTGAGGTGCTTCCATCTTTATGGATTTAATATTTTAAGAAGATGCTCCGATCGTAAGAAGACTCACGATGCTCCCTCTAAGAAGCTAGGAGGTCAAACGAAATGCCATGTACACATTATGACTGAAATTTATGAAGCAGTATTTCATGCTGTTATTAATAAAAAGCTTTGGGTAATTCTAGGCATTATGGCAATGTGTACTTATTGTCTGCGACTTTTTTGAAACAATATTTCATTTTGCTTTAGCAGAGCGGTTTGCGTCAAGCAGTGCTAACGAAACCCTTTCTCTTTTTACCTTGTGCAGAGTAGCAGGCCAGAGCACTCTCTGCCTTTCGAATGAATTATCACTCTCTGATGCTGAAAATTATGCAGTAATGCTTGCTTATAAAAATACTTCACAATCTCATATGCAAGGTCTTCTATATCGATTTAGAAAAGATGGGCAAAATCGATTTTATTCTTCAGTTTTTCAACACACTTTTGTCACCACCCGTTCAAATTAAAGATGAAAGTTGCTTTTGCAACGTGCGCGTTTTTATGTTTTCTTTAGGGGTGGGGGGAAGAAGCAATACACAAGTGAAGAGCAAAAAAGGAAACGCAGGGCCAGACATTTATTAGCCTTATCATAGAAAGCCAAGAAATAATTTTTGCCTATTATGCCATGAGAAGCGGAGAGGATAAGACAGAAACAGTGCGCTAATATACGTATCTTACACCTTGTTTTTTATGATATTTAACAGCTTGGCTATCACTAGCTGGGACACATGGTATATTAATTCTTGGGCAGCGCACAAGCAAACAAAAGACGACAAAGAATACAGGACAAGAGCTGGTATAGGATGCTATGAGTAGGTAGTCACATAGTCTCAGCATTACTTTGCTTGGAATCAGGTAAAATTACATCTTTTGAGGCGCAGAATCCGCAACTACGCCAAGCGACAGCTGCCCTTTGAGGGCTAATATCTGGTGTGCCCCCCCCCCCCCCCCCCCACCTCTAGTGCATTGTTTCACTGTTTGCATATCTGCTCTTGCAAGTGGCCATCGTTATCAAGTTATAGCGATAGCACACACGGGCTGGCTTGTTACGAAACTTCAAGAACACGTCGCTGCCAACTCGATAGCTAGGCAGGCGTGACTTATCTGACTGAATGCACGAAGACAATGGTGTTGTTTCATATCAGAACTTGTTGCTGGTCTAGTTGGTTCATTTTAATCCAGTAGTGCTGAGACGCAACGAAGGACGGATTAAAAGAGAACAGGATAGAAAAAGCGTCCTGTACAGGTGGTCCTCTCCACTTTTCTTTCCGACCTTGGTTGCTTCGTGAGACTACAGAATAAGGGTGTTTTTTTTTCACACGCAGTGTTTGTGAGAATCAGAGATTTCTGAGCAATGTGTGGGGGCACGTGTGGAAATATCGATCCGATTCGAGATTTGCGAGTAGATTTTACGAGCGCCGATTCTCCTTGCCACTATAGTGGTCTATTAAGGGCTGCTTTTGTTTCCGGGTAAAATTTCTCCAAATAAGTAAGTGGGAATGTTAATTCATTCCTCCTGGTATTATTTCTGCTTCCGAGTCGACATACCGTGACAAAAAATAAGCAAAGTTTCGATAATCTGCGTATAACATACGATAACATACGCGTATGGCGTATGTCTGCCTATGTAACTTTGTTACAACCTATACCTTAATACAACGTCACAGACTTGTATTAACGATAGGGACGCATGCTTGACGCTTTAACACCGCCGTATAATACGGGATTATTCACATCCACCTCCCAGCCAGCAGTCTTGTGTCCATCATTTTTAAAGAGCGTCTAAATACTTTTAGTGCTTCCCTTACCTTCCCGTGGCTCTGTCAGACCCTTCCGCCGCCCCCCTTCTATGCCACGTTACGTCTATTTGTCAAGACACCGACGTTCAACCAGAAGGAAGAGACAAAGATACTTTTTCTGCAATTAAGCAACTGTAATGCGACAGTGCTGTCAGGATTATAAGGATTGTACTGTATCAAAAAAGAGCTCGGGTTTCAAACCACGTTGAACCTCTTAAATGACCAGAGAGGCATTTTGGGCACGTTCCTACTCTTAAAGGAGGACTCCAGAAGCACGAAGTGCAAACAGACAAAAAGGCGCATTCTCGCGCACACAGTGCGTGTGTGTGTGGGGGGGGGGGGGGTCGTATGTTCGTGAGTTTTCTTGTAGGATTGCGGGGGTGTGTGGGTGTGCAGTTCGCGCTTAGTCGTTCAAGAAATTACACATGCTGCACTGCTGTATTGTTTCGATGAACGGAGTCCAACCTTGGAATACGCAGTCTGTAGGACTGACCCAGTTTTGATTACAGGCGTCTCGGTGATCGGCTGAGTTTTGAGTCCGTAGTCTCCAGAATCGATGCGTTCTACTCCGCATTAAACTGACCGACGGACAGACTGGTAACGAAGGCGGCAAGGAAGGGGCGGATGTGTAGGTTAAAGTTTTCCTTGAATATTTTCAGTGGTATCCTATACAATAAAAACTGTTGTTTTACCATTGAAATATGATTGGGTAATTTTGGAATCAACAGTTTTTCACCAAAATTTCGAACGTATTTGAGTTCTATCAACAGCTGCGCAATGATATTACCATTGAGAGGTTCTACTTAAATAATTTATTGGGTAATTTGTGTTGACTTTCGTAGTTTGTTTTTCGTTGTGTGGCCGTTGAGTCCAGCATATAATAATTAGGACTCGCAAATGAAGGCGACATTTGAAAACTTTATTAACAAGCATCCTTTGTCTCATTCATGTCACTGTGCAGTAGGTAGGTAGGTTCTTGTTTCGGCTTGCTTTCATGAAAAGAAAACAACGTGTGACCGATGGTGGTATCGAGCATTAGCCATCGAGCACAGCTCCCGGGCTCTAGCCTTTAGGCAATGAGCGCACATATACGTCTCTCGTTCCAAAGCCAGTCAGCTCTTTGAAACGCTCGGTGCGCGCGCCCCATGTCACTTTCTCGTCTTCTTGCGACAGCTCGCGCTTTGAGGCGCCCTGTTAGACTGCACTACGTCCAGGACCAGCCCACTGTCGTATCCGTTTACGCTACGTAGAAACTGCGACGTTGAACCAGCTTCATGATTGCCCACAAGTTCATAATGTTTTAACAATTGTTCGCTGGCATACAAATGACATCGTCGTTTTAACATACACCAGATGGCATAGCCATAGGTGCGATCCAAAATGCGCACGTTCTAGAGAGCAAAAGAATGTGAAATTCACTTGCAAACACAATGACTGCGCGTATGTGGTGTCCCCCAAAAGTAGACATGGCGGCAGCGCGGATGGTGGCGATAAGGTTGGAGCCGACACGCGACGATGCTACCTTTGAGCATTGAACGTTCTTTGGGAACCGTGGGATGCAAGCGCACACAGGCTGTAAACATACATTTGAGAGGTCTTGAAGTTTCCTGCGCCACACCCTCTGTCTCGAAAGCATAATATTTTTTATCCAACAGCCGTGGTAGTAGAGATCAAATAAAGAATGAGCTTTGGAATCACAGCGCGTTGAAAGAGCAACAGCCGTACCAGTACCACAGCTAATCGCTATCTCAGCGGCTGCTCCCACCACTCACCTTGTAAGAAGCATGCGATAAAATTATTGCCATGGAAGCCTCGCCAAATTGTCATCTCCCAAGCCTGCAGCTCTCGTATGTTCAGTAAAACAAACGAAGGCCAGAGGCAAATGAAA